>NW_018128172.1:30473-40308 GCF_001952655.1 Monopterus albus | reverse complement strand
GTTCTGTACTGGAAACAAATTCCTTGTGTGTAACATACTTGGCCAATAAAGGTGATTATCCTTATCCCTAAAACCTTCTACAACTTTCCCCTAAGATTTCTGGAATCTTCAGGGCCTCTGGCAACAGGGCTTATTACAGCAGCACAGTTTCTGTCAGCCTCTGCGTTTATTATTTAATTAAAGCTGTTGCCACAGTAACTTCCCCTCAGCTCAGCCCAGTTAACAGGAGCTTCACAGAGCTGCTCCTCGTCTTGTTTCGGTCAGTTTTTGTCTCATCTTTGTTGTTGTTTATTACACTGTTTGTTTACAGTGGTATGATTTTATTATGACATTTAAACTATGTAAATAAAGTGTTTATGGTTCTGTTCACTTCATGTGTGAAAGGTAAACTGACTGCAGATGAACTGAAGCCTGAGAGGCGGATGTAGTGGACTGAGGTTCTTCACAGCGACACACGTTTGTGTTTGATGTGTTTTAGGGGAGTTCATGCCTTCTTGTCTTCATGTCTGCAGAACAGTTTCCACCTCGGAAGATGGTTTTATTTCCTCATTAATAAACTCATCAGCTTTTCTTTCAATAGACTGAGCAGAGCTTCTCTTTATGGGGAGAAAATCAAGAAAGAAAGTGTTTCCATCTGAGGCTGCAGGCTGAAGCTAAACATCATCTAAGTAGATCAGAAACCTAAATGGCATTTTATACACACATACTACTGGTCAAACATTTTAGAGCCCCTGTATTTCCAGCTGTTATGAGTGTAGTCTAACAGGTGAACACACCTGTGTCAGTCTGTCTACAACTGAAATCAAATACTGTTGGGACAAACAGCACTGCTGCAGATGTTCCCACTGATGTGTTGCACCTATAGGTTATTTAGCTTTCACTCTTCACCTGGAAATTCTGGACACTGTGCAGCCATTCCTTCATTTGAAGCCAACCGTCTTGTTCTTTTCTTCTACACAGTCTGAAGGTGTTTTTGGCTCATTATCCTATTATAAGATGAAACCCTGAAAAGGTAAGAGGTTGTAATAACACAGTCTTTTTCAAGACTGCCTCTGTAGGGACAGAATCTGTTCTAAGTCATCAACAACAGTTGGAACACCTGTAGAAATTGTTTGCATCGAGGCTTCATTTACTTCACTACTGCAGGAAAAAAGGCAGCTGGATGCCGGTATCTTCTTTCAGGTCAGATGAGTTCCTGTGACATGGTGGCACCCTCCTGTGGTGACTATGACATCACAGCATCCTCTAGAAAATGAGAGGTTTTTCTTTTTAAATACAGTTTTGTTTAGTTCAGTTAACTGGTTGGTAACTGTAGGGTGACAACGTTGTTAAACAGGCACAGCAATAGGAGCTAATCGATTTGTTATCGATCATCTGGGTTTGTTGTTTCTGCGATCAGCTCGTTATCCTGTCTCCCACAATCCCTTGCGCTTCACAATAGTTGCCAGTCATTGTGAGATCAAATAGAAGTGAGTGTGGTACTCTCCACAGTTAAAATCCAATTAATGTTGAACTGTTTATCAGAGGCTTATATTTTAAAGTCTGCTGTTTATGTTCCAGAAATTATGAAGGAGACAGCGGCCAAGCGGCGGGACAAAGGCCGGGACCCCAAAGCCGAGAAGCCGAAAGATCCGGGCCCAGAGCTACAGGATGTGGAGATGCCGGAGGAGGATGCGGCCAACGCTGTTAAGCAGCCGAAAGAGCTGGACAGCCTGACCCTGGACGGTAAAAATGACGTTAAATAATGTGCTTAAAACCAGCGGGAGTCTCAGGTACAGGAGCCGGGATATTGTCGCTCCGGTTTAAAGGAGAGAATGTTAGCTAGCTTGTTAGCTTGTTATGCTAACAGACGCTGTGATGAAGCGTTGGAAATCTGTTAATTTAAACACCAACAGAATATCTATAACAACCCAACAACAAGGCTTTAATTCAGGAGTTGTAGGTGAATACTTGTCATCCTTCTTTGTCTGTTGTTAGACCAGTGGACGGTAACTAATGATGCGAGATGAAGCCGCATTCAGGTGTCGAGGCTTCTCAGCCAATAGTTTCACCATAAGGTTCAGCTCATGAAGCCTCGTTTAGGAGCTCATTATTATTTCAGACGTGTAGTGGACACATTTTGTGTAGCAAACAGACCCTGACATCACAAGTTTCATGCTGCACATCATGGAGCGGCTAATAATGGTGCAGTCTTCACTGACAGCTGACAGTGGTGTTATAATTAAGCTGTACGTATGATGGACAGTTTTGTGGGCAGTAACAAGTGTCACAGTCCAGCCTACCGATTGGAGTAGAAGGAATCATCCATTTCAAGGAGCTTGGACCAAATCTACTCCAAGCACAAAACGAATCATTCACGTGATTCTAGCAAAGCGAGGCCTTGTTTGTCCTCGGTCATGTGACAAATGGGGCAATGACACAAGCTCTAAATTAAAGCTTCATTTGGGAACCTTCCCTCTGCTCGGCACAAGCTTCGAAGCTTGGCTGTCACACATAGCACTACCAGTAAATAGCAGGTAGTAAACATCACTGACCACATCAGACCTGGTATAACCAGACAGTATGTAGACTTAGCACCTTGACTTGGGTAATGAGTAGACTTTGAAAATGGTTTATTCCTGGTGTTGTGTCAAGATCTGTCCCCCCTAACCTGATCCCCTGCCTTATCCTAACCATAACCACTGAGGGGGCACTATTAGAAACGCAGTTTTATCAGGGGGCGTACATCTCAATGGGGTAACAAATTTCGACACAAGACTGGATCCATATGTGTGAAAACATCATTTTGTTCATGCAAATAGTAAAACTGTGAGTTTAATATATATATATTTCCACCCAGATCACTCTAGATGAGGTCTGTGTCCTTTCTGTGTTTAGACCTGTCAGACCTGGACTAGTTACACATGGAGGGTCCACAGATTCAGTACAGGTTTGAGTAACAGTGTATTTTTGCAGGGTGCACCTTTTGTTCAGTGTTTGTGCTATATATATATATATATATATATATATATATATACATACTGCAGTGGCGCTGAGACTGAACATATAATAACAAACTGGAGCCTAAATGAATACAACTGTTACGTCTTCTGTTTGAGCTCAGAGACGCCACCTACTGATGCCTGATTTCTGTTTATCTGCTGCGTCTTTCTTTTTTTTGTCCTACGACTCCTCTTTGTCTCTGATCCGCCTCAGACATTAAGGAACAAGTAAAGCAGATCGAGAAGGCCGTGTTGGGGAAGGAGCCTCGCTTTGTCCTCCGTGCTCTGCGGGCGTTACCCTCCACCAGCCGCCGTCTCAACACCAGCGTGCTGCACAAAGCCATCTGTGGATTCTTCACCAACAACACTACCACCCGAGACTTCCTGCTGGGCTTCTTGGAGGAGGTGAGGAGCTGCGATCAGTGATCACTTTTAATATTGATCAACCTTGCAGACAGCAGAAATATGCTCATCACTGCTTCTTCAGTTCTGAAACAATCAGACCATCAATTAATTAGTCAGTTGACATAAAAGTAATCAACTGTGAATTTGATAACCTAATATCATTTTACATTAATTTATTAAATAGAAAGGTCAAACCTTTGTAGCTTTAACATCTTGTCTGAGGATTTGCAGCTTTTCTCTCATTATCGTGAGCTGAAGCCCATTTGGGTTTTTAGGAATTTAGCTCAGACAAGGAAAACAGGAGGATGAAACTCCCACGCTGAGAACTTGCAGGTGATTTTTGTTTTTAATTTTTGCCGTCTTATAAACCAAACAGTTCATCAGTTTGGTTCCTAAATGATGGAAGTAACAATGAGACTGCAGCCTGATTTCAGTTTGTCAAATAGGCCAAAAACACAGAGGTCTGGTTTATAGGCTGGTGAGATAAAGAAGATGGATACAGAACATTTTTGGAGAGTTTCTGTTCCAAAACTAAATTTCATGAATGTACTTTGAGTATAATTTGAAATGTTTACTGAAACCCTTCTGTTTAACAAACTAAATTGGTTTTAACATTTGAACACAAGCAACTGAACAGGAAGTCTGGGCTATGAAATAAAATGGTTTAAATCACAGATATATCTGATCAGATAATCAGTATTGATACGTGCTGTGTGTCTCTGTCTCCCAGCCGATGGAGATGGCAGATGGAGATGTCCAGTTTCGACCGAGGACGGGTAAAGCGGCATCGGCACCTCTGCTGCCAGAGGTGGAGGCGTACCTGCAGCTGCTGCTGGTGGTTCACCTGACCAACAACAAGAGATACACAGAGGTCTGACTCTACACCTGTGTTTCTAACGGGCGACCTTGGTGTGCTCAGAGAACCTGTGTGAACTGACAGCGAACAGCTGATGATAAATGGATTAAATGAGGGCTTTTAGGACGATAAAATGAGGAACAGATAATGATAGTGTTCACGTCAGATTCACTGATGTTTGAAAAACTACTGTCCAGACACGCAACAGTGTTTTTTGTCTATTTTTCAGTGGAGAAATCATTTGAAATGTTGCATGTGGGCGTGTTATTTGAAAGTATATAATATTTGTATGTGTTGACACACTTTTGATATCTGATGAGCACATGTCTTGTAATATGTGTGGGAGGGAACTTGTGGATCTGTGACAGTGTCAGTGTTTGAAGCTGGTGTCTGAGAAAATGGGTCTGTTCCACAGTTTGTCCCCCATAGACCACTGGCAGATTTGTTTTTACTCTGTAAAAGAAGTTTGTCTGAAAAAATCTGAATCTGGACATATGATGATCTCAATCAGAAACAGTCTGATCAAGATGATCAATCTGACATTTCTGATGCTATACACACATTTCAGTCACCTTAATGATAAACAGCTTAATGATGACTGTTGTCATGTTATTTTGTTGTTCAGGCTCAGAAAGTGTCTGACGACCTGCTGCAGAAGATTGGCTCCAAGAACCGCAGAGCTCTGGATCTGGTCGCTGCTAAATGTTATTATTACCATGCCAGAGTGTACGAGTTCCTCAACCAGTTCGACACCATACGCAGGTACACAACAGACACACACGAGCTTGGGCTGTGTTTGATGTTAGTGCTGGATCTTGTTTAATGGTTTAATTATCTAAGGTTCTGGCTATTTCCTTTACTCACTGTAATGTGTATGAATCCATACCCTGGTTCAGCTTCCCAGTCTGTGCCATAGGCCTCCACTGTTCCTCCACCAGCTAATAACCCCCCCCCACCCAGGTGGGCCACACCACTGTGCTGGGGGGCAGATTTCTTACTCAGGAAACAAACAGGCTGAGAATGGCGTCACTGTGGACAGTCTGAAGACTGAGCCACAGGTCGCTCCTCTGGTTGCTCCACCAGCTCTCCGTGCTGCACAGAGCAATGTGATGGAGCTGTTTATTGGTCTGTCTGTAACAGTGTGTCTGTTTGTTACCCGTCAGCTTCCTCCACACTCGCCTGCGTACGGCGACTTTGCGTCATGACGCTGATGGTCAGGCTGTTCTTCTCAACCTGCTGCTGAGGAACTACCTGCATTTCAACCTGTACGACCAGGCCGAGAAACTGGTGTCCAAGTCGGTGTTTCCTGAACTCGCCAACAACAACGAGTGGGCCAGATACCTGTATTACACAGGTGAGACTGATACCTTCATCACACTGTAAAAGGTTTTGTTTTGGTTTTTACTTCCTAATTGTTTAGTTTTGTCTTTGTTTTATTTGTTCATTTTTATATACGATTTTATTTTAGTTGAATTGTATTTTGATGTTTTTGGTCACATTAATTTGAAACTGTCACTTGTCTTACTTTCAAACTTCCTGTCAAATGAATGATCATGTCATAGAAATCCACTTTATTAATGTTCTTTTCATGTTTAGAGTTTCTGTTGTGCACCTGTGATGACCCATGTGTTTACCTGTGTACCATGTGACCTCCTGCAGGTCGTATTAAGGCAATTCAGTTGGAGTACTCGGAGGCTCGCAGAACTCTGACCAATGCTCTGAGGAAAGCTCCACAACACACAGCCGTGGGCTTCAAACAGACGGTTGGTGTGCACACGGACTTTGTTTGCATGCACTTAAGTAACTGGGTTACAATCGGCTTTCTCGAGTATCCTGATTTCTTAACTCATGTAAACAGAAACTTGGTTTCCTTGGTCAGGATAGGAGATTAGGGAAACCTGATTTCCCCAGGTAGAGTTCTCCCGGAGGATGCTGATTTCTCTGCCATTTATACGTGTAACCAGGTTTCTAATCGGCTTTCTACAAGAGTGCATGTGCAGAAGACAAGCTCCAAGGTCACTTGTGCGCACATGACTGGAGAAAAACAGGAAGTTGTCACCGGCATAAACAGACGATTATCAACATGGCGAGCAGCAGCAGCAGCACATGCAAAGCAACTACAAGAAGCCAGCATTACTAGATCAGTGAAGAGAGCTTATAATGCTGAATGTCTTAAATATCTGGGTGGTAGGAAGCACTGAAATAGTGATTATATTTAAGAGGCTGTCTGGTCACAAGGCTGAGGAGGGCTACAAGAGGATAGTGGAGCGGATTAGGTGTAGAGGGAAGATGCTAAAACAGTTAAAATGCATAAAGACTAGTGGTAGTGAGCCAAGTCTGTGTCCATTTTATTAGGTTTTGGATGAGCTGCTGGGCCACCGACCCATTGAGGGTGGGCGTAATCAGATTAGTTAGGAGCTCATGTATACAGAGGTTTTTGAGTAAACTGATTTAACCCACCTGTTATGTTCATTTCTCAGGAACAGCAGTGATGTTCCTGGGTAAATCTTACCATTACTAACCATTTCAATCACTTTAGTGCAATGGTGTTCTTTACCTCTCACAGATTGTGGTTCAATGAGAATAATGCACTGGTTTTTCAATAAAAATGCATGTTAAAATTTTTTTTTACGTACTTTGGAAAGACCTACATATAAAATACATTATTTTTACATGACATTGATTTTTTTAAGTTTCTTTTACATTTTGAAATCTTGTCTTTTTATGAAGTGATGTTGATAAATTAACATGAGACACGTCTTCTGTTCGGGGTCAAATTGACCCGAACAGTATCTTTGTAATATCAACATGCGGGGCGGGGGGGGTTGCAAATATGTGAGATGAACCGATTTTCATTTTATAATTTGATTATACCTATTAAGCCAAGAAGAAGTTTCATACCATTAAAATACATGTAACTATTGTTTTTACATGTTTTATAACAGAAGGGTTTAAAAGACATCAGATTTCTGCCGTAGCCTGGTTTCTCTCAGTACCCTGGTTACTTAAGAGCATGTAAATGCAGTCACTGACACAGTGACACACACTGTCACACAGTGGGGCGTTTTACCTAACGTCATGTTGGAGTAGAAGCAGAGATTTGAAACGTGTCTCTGCTTCAGGTCCACAAGCTGCTGATCGTAGTGGAGCTGTTGCTGGGAGAGATTCCTGACAGACTCCAGTTCCGACAGCCGTCGCTCAAGAGATCACTGATGCCCTACTTCCTACTCACTCAGGGTCAGTGTCTAAACACACATCTTTGTGCTTCTGTACTTGTGAGGACCCTGACATGTGTCATCACTTTAGTCCTGACTTCCTAAAAACCTGCCCCTCTTCACAATAAAGTTCTCACTTTTGATTCGAGTTGTTTCTCACAGCTACAGAAATACACATCTCTGGATACACACCGGTGCTGCGACAATAGGTCCATAAATTAATACTGATCATTGATGTTATTTTTGATTTCTGATGTTTGTGCTGTGGGATCCTGGTCTGACCTCTGACCTGTGTGCAGCGGTGAGGACGGGGAACCTGGCCAAGTTCAACCAGGTGTTGGAGCAGTTTGGGGAGAAGTTTCAGACCGACGGCACGTACACACTCATCATCCGCCTGAGACACAATGTCATCAAGACCGGTGAGCCAATCGCACGCCTCAGCCCCTTTGACATCGTGTTAATGTGTGTGTGTTTGCAGTTTTCCTGCATTTTAATCAGGGTGTTTTCTGAGTGCCAGCGTCTGTCCCTGGGGTTATGGCAGGTCATTAGCATCCACTCTGTGGTGTCTTTGTGTGTGTTTATGTTGACTTTTAATCAGTGATGATCAGTAGTTGGTAACCCCTCGGGTGGGTGGAGTTAAAGCGCAGCACAACGAGGTTGGCCAGTGGAGACGCAGCAAGCTCTGAAGTCCTGGTTTAGGTCACGGGGGAGATTGCAGATGAGCTGATGTTGCCTACGGATGAGTTTGATTTAAAAAAACAAACAAACAAAAAAAAAGCCCTGAGACATGTAAATAACTCCCTTTTCATCTCAGAGCTTTGTTAGTTTTAGTTCAGAAAGAGAAACTGGTCAGAAATTAAATTCTCCAGGACGTAGTCTGAGCCAGCAGGTATTGTTCACATTACATCTGCTTCATTGCTGAGCTGGTTGGCTATATGTGAAGCTCTGTGAGCCTGTGAAACTGTGCTTCACGCAGTTGGAGTCACATGTTGACACTTTGGTTTGTGTGCTGAATCATTAACATTGTGTTTGTGTGCATAAAGGTGTGCGTATGATCAGCCTGTCATACTCTCGGATCTCTCTGGCCGACATCGCTCAGAAACTGCAGCTCGACAGCCCCGAGGACGCAGAGTTCATCGTCGCCAAGGTAACAGCAAACTTTAATTCATTTTCAGTCTTAAAATAAATAAAATGAAACCACAACCATTGGACAACTGGAGTCTGACTTTGTTTGCTCCTGTTGGTCGCAGTAGAAGGTACACAGTTTTTGTTTGTCTTCAGTTTCTGATGTGTAGACAAACACAAGGGGTAAACAGAACCCTGCTCCCTGATCTCAGCCTCAAACTCAGGAGATTGATTTGACTTTGAACTCACTCCAGATGTGCGTGGGTTTGTGTTTGAGGGAACAGGTGTTACAGCTTTGTGTCTTCATCAGTTTACATACACACAGGTGATGCGTGAAAGGAAACACCTGAATGCCTGGGTTGTCATTTTATCACCTGTATGTGCATCTCATATACAGCATTTAACATTGACATCCTTTCTTTTTTCAGTGTTTTTGATAACTTATTGCTGTTAATTGTGTTTTATTTGGGGGGTGGGTTTGGGGGTAGTCAGCAGCAGACAAACACCCTTTAGGTGTGTTTCCCCATTTCTAACCTAAAGGTGGCACCAGAGGAAAGCTCATGGCCTTTTTAGGATGTCTCCTCTCTGGACCAGCTGTTTGCCAGTCATCTGAACTGCCAAGTACACTCTGTCCTCACAGGGCTCGTGTCCTGCTGCATGACCAAAGGTGGGTCAGTTGCAGATCAATAGTTGTCGGGCAGTGGCAAGAAGTGAGGAGTCAGAGGTGCAGCACAGGCCACACCAGGCTCAGGGTCATCAGGAGACAGATGGTCTGGCTTGTGTTGTTCCCTCTGGTCACTAGCCAGTGTTCTCAGGCCTGTTTCCAGTTATTAGGACAGTACATTAACATTCAGGTTGCAAAGGCTGAACACTGAGGCACAGGTAACACAATAAGCTGAAACCAATAAAAGACATACATCTGTTTCTTCATGAAGAGCTGACTGAGCCAGCAAACAACCAGGCTTTCACTAAACTGAACTCCCAGCATTCAAGAGAACCAGGAGGAACAGTATGTAGTGCCAGGTGACACCTGCACCTGTGGCACCGGACACAGTCACAGTAAAGGTTCGCACGGGGGGAAAGGGCAGTCTGTGGTCCCGAGGACCAGTCAGCTGTAGCCACTCTCCAGCTTGAACCCATGAACCATCCAATCAGAAAGAGATGACCCAAAGATCTTTGTGGGAACAGAGCACTCACTCTCACGCAAACTCATCCACACAAGGAAGGAGAAGCATGGCTCTGTGTTATTGTTC
>NW_018128172.1:5007-30438 GCF_001952655.1 Monopterus albus | reverse complement strand
AAGCTCAGTAGAGGCTGATGTTGGAGGGATGGTGGGGGTGGAGGGGCAGAAGGCATTACAGGAACTACCTGCCTTCTGCCCATCACATCACTCTACCCCCTGCCTCTCCTCCATCATACACACTCTATACCAACCTCAATACATTCACTTAAAAGCTCTCTATATCAGGGATCCTCTCTTATAAGATTAAAGTTGACCAGACACCAGCATAGAGGAGATACATGGGGGAGTGTGTGTGTGTGTGTGTGTGCGCGCGCTCAGGCGATCGGTGACGGCGTGATTGAGGCGAGCATAAACCACGAGAAAGGCTTTGTCCAATCAAAAGAGACCATGGACATCTATGGGACGCGAGAGCCTCAGCTGGCTTTCCATCAGAGGATCTCCTTCTGCTTGGACATCCACAACATGTCTGTCAAGGTAACACACACCTGGACACACTCACTGAGCTATCACCTGATTCATTCTAATAATCGATTTGTGTTGATATGTTTGTTTTGTCCAGTGCCTGTTACTCACCTGTCGCAGTGTGTCAGGGTGTTTCTCACGTGTGTGTTTGTCTCCTCCTGCAGGCCATGAGGTTTCCTCCTAAAGCTTACAACAAAGACCTGGAGTCAGCAGAGGTAACACACCTGGTCTCTCTCTCTCTCACACACACACACACACACACTAACAAATGCTGGCAGGTCGGTGGGAACAGGAAGGATAGGACAGCTGGGGGAGAGGGGAGAACATACAGTCGCTGCACCTAGAGGTGGAGACACCCCCCTCTCCCTGGACAGCTCAGACAAACTGACTCCATCAACCACTCCTTCCCACTCTTTGCCCCTCCTGCCCTGTATCCTGAAGCTATGATGTGAACTACAGATACCTGGTTGGGACATGCTGTACAAAATGCGGCCTCCAGTCTGAAGCTATTGTTAGCTGACTAACAAGTCCTGGCTCTATGGCAGCAACGCAGCGGAACAGTGTGAAATGAAGAGGTTGACAGTCTAGTGAGTTGGTAGAGGATGTGTTTACTGAGTCGTGTGATGAGGAGATCGACAGCTAAGCTAATTCAGCTGTTAGGGCGCATCATGAGGTGGAACAGGTACAACTTGTTAAAATCCAGACTGTAAATCCAGTGTGGGGCTCATTGTTTTGGTTTTTACACATTTATCATTGAGTTTGTGTAACAGCTGCCAGGTTTATAGCAACAGGTGGTTTAAACAGATGTGTAAACAGCTCTTTACTGCAGCAGGAAAACATTGGAGGAGGTGGAGACGCACTTTGAGGCCGAGGTTTAGATCTGTCGCAGAGACTGGAGCTGATGTGTGTATGTGTGTGTGTTCAGGAGCGTCGCGAGCGGGAGCAGCAGGATCTGGAGTTCGCCAAAGAAATGGCTGAAGATGAGGACGACAGCTTCCCATGATGCTCTCTGCTGACTTCTTGTATATGTGTCTGCACGCTCTTATCCAATCAGTTATTACCTACAATTCCCCTCTCCCCTAGCCTTTTCTGTCTCTGCTGTGTGTTCCGGTTGTAACCTTGACTTTTCTGAGACAAATAAAACACTTTGTTTGTACACAGTTGTTTAGTGGGTTTCTGGGTAACGTAGTCTCCTCTCTCACAGGCTGTCGACACAAGATTAGAAACAGGACTGCAGTCTGGTTCTGATGGGACGCAAACATGTTCACATAGTGTAAACCAAGTGTAACAGCTTCTGTGACAGTCACAGGAACAGAAATGTGCAGTACCTGATGTAAACAGTGATCATCTGTCCGCAGTTCAGACGAGCTGCCGTCTTGTTGACTGTTGCTTTAACTGGTGTTGAATTCATGTGCGTCTACTCGACGCTCTGTTGGGGAAAAAAGAGTGCTGTTCACCTCTGGTGTTAAAGAGGATATTGAGCACAGTTATTCTGGTTTTTCCATCTGCTTCTCTGACATGAGATTCTCACTGAAAATCAAGTGATGTAACCTGAGGCTCCCTACACATGAATGTGACATTTCTTGTAGTAATGATGTTAAAGGTGATGTAACAGCAGTCTAGCCCGATCTCTGACTATGGTGTGAATCAGTCAGGAAACTCACAGTGAAACTGTGCCATGTGAAATCACTGCAGGGTTTTAAAACAAATTTCACCAGGTATGGTTTTGCTGCCATTAGTTGGTTTAACATAATTCAAAAATGGACAGATATGGATGAAATGTGTTGGAGAGGTGGGGTACGGCCCACAGGACACCTAATTAGATTTTGGTGCTGATCATCTCATAATTTGGACATGGTAATAATTTAAATGATTCTTCCCCACTGTGAGTGCTGGGAAGGCTGCTGACTGTATGTGAGCCCCCTTGTGGCCAAGGTGCGCTGATGAGCGCTCCAAGCACATATGGAGACAAAGCCCTGGGTCAGCGACAGCTGGCCATTCATTGTCGATGGAGACGGAGTGCTGTCGCTCAGCCCACCCCGCTGTGTGAGACGGGAACTGGAGGAGCCCAGCGAGGCCACGGCCCACAGCTGGGGAGACATCGACTCTATGCAGCGACAGCCGGGCAAGAGCCTGGTGGCAGAGGTTTGGAGCCAGGCTCAAAGCTGTTCTCAGTTTCATCTATAGGACTGGGATTACGCCACTTAAGGTGTGATGTGATTTCAAGCAAAAATTATGAACTCGTTTTGATGTGATGTGAGTGCTCATTATCTGACCAAACTAGCTCTGTTAGCATGTGGCTACATGTGGTTCATTGCACAGCAGGATGTTGCTCTTCCAACTGCACATTATAGTTGCGTTTCCACTGTTGGAGCCTAATGAGCCGTACAGCCTGTGCTTCCCTTGACCGTCACCCGCCATAACCTTACAGGTTGATGCCAACGGTCCTCCTTTGGTTTGCACTGTGGGTCTCTGTTTAGAGGAGGGAGGGCTGGCGTTTCCATATAAGACTGATGTCTAGACCTCACTATGCCCTTGTTGTGAATTGGTGCTGTAGCCTACAAATAAAACAATTGAACTAAAGAACTTTCAAATAATGATATCGGCATCATTCCAGATGCCAACAGTAGGTCTTCATGGTCAATCAGTTGTTTTACGACGGTCACACTATTGTGGAATGTTTTATGGCATTATGGGGACAGTTAGGCGCCCTTGGCAGAGGTCTGCACTCTCTGAATGCATTGTGTTTCCATTCGGATGTTACTGCAACAGAATCCACTGATTTCAGTTCAGATGTTTGAGGCTTTATGGCCAGAGATTTGACTGAAGTAAAAGAACCAATACTATATTGTAAAAATATTCACTTACTCCTAAATTCAAAATCCTACTAGAAGTACAAATAAAAAGTAAAGGTGTCAGGGAGTATCAAAAGTAACCATATTATTAGATTATATACTGTATTTTACCATTTCTGTTGAGACGGTGATGCATCAAGGTGAAACTACTTTCAGTTACTTCACTCACTATCAGGTGCTTCCCAACCTAAGGCCCTGGCCCCTCCTAAGGACATGTAAACATGCAAAAACCTCTGTTTGCAAGGTGACCAAGCAGCACAGTTTGATGAGTGGAGTGCATGCTGCTGCTCCGATTGGTTCAGTGCACATCTGGCAAATGACTTTCAGCCTCTGTCAGATACATGTCATGAGCATGTGAGAGCCTCAGACCTAACACGAATACAAACAACCTCAGTAATTACTGTGACATTTCTCTCCGTAATGATGAGAAACATGAGTAATTACTGATAAAAGTATTTGTTCTGCATTGTTAGGTTGGTTGTGCACGTGATGCACATTGACCCAGTCAGGCTACAGCAATAGGCGACATGACCAAACCAAGGGGAAAAAAACATGGAAATGAACAACCACGAGGAGAATCATGTGGCGGCAGAAGAGGAGAGGTCAAACAATACTGGTCCTTTGGGAGTGGTTTGGATTTCTAAAGCAAGATAAGCTACAGAAAGATATTTACTGTAAGATACGCAGGCGACCTGCACCAACGAGGACCGGGAACACAACAAATCCTTTCCACCATTTGCAGAGGTACCACCCAACTGAGTACACAGAAAGCATAATTCTCTAGTACCAAACTACTCCCCCTCTGCAGCCAAGCGCCAGCAGCAGTCTTAACATTGCTAAAGGTAACATTTCTCTCTATACAGTTATAGTGTTGACAGTTAAGCTCCACTGTGAACGAGGTATGGTTTGATTCTTGTGTTTGCTTGTGTTCTTCTGCACCTCTACCAATACCGAAGCAGAATTTTTGTGACTTTAAAAGTCACATATTTCCAATTCTTATAATTTTGTAAAGCGAGTGCATTTTTACTTTATACATTTTATTTTAGTACATGAAAGTGAGTACGGTACCAGTGTGTAGCAACATGTCAGACTGGTGTGAAGTGTTGAGGCATAAAAGCAAACGACGGAGTAGAATGGTGACAAATCCTGTGATTTATTCAGCTTTCAGCAGCTCCAACTCAACACATCCTTTATTTCAAATGAACTGGTACTACTTTGTAGAGCTGTTTGTCTGGTAAACAAGTTGTTTACATTCATTGTTACACAAACACCAGGTATGTGCTTCAGGTGTAACAAAGCTGTTGAATACGTTTCCCTCCATATTAGATGAATGAAACATGTGCAGTATATCGAAAAGTATCGTTATCGATCAATATGGGGACAGACTGGTGGTAATATTTTGGCCCTAACGCCCAGGCCCAGGCCCAGGCCCCCTCCTGCCTCCATGGCCGCTTCCCCAGACCGGCTGCAGGTGAGTGCGCCAGTAACGGCCGGAAGTAACGGGGTTCAGAGACGAACCAGTTTGTTATTGGCCTCCTATCTGAAAATCTGACTGTGTTGTATAAAACCTTAATATGGCACATACACGTAGAGGTTAGCAGGAAATGGAAACAATCGAGTAAAGACTTCACATTTAAATCTCCACCAGTCTGGAATCGTTCACTGGTTTCAGTGGTGTCACTGGGCGTTTTCCTCAGACGTGTTTTTATTGTAACTAGACGACTGGAGGATTTTACTGGTGCTCTGTCAAGTTGGATCTGATTTCTTCTGGGTTTTGTGTTGTCGGTGTGGTTGGGACTGTTGTGTGCGTGTTGTGATGCGTGTTGTGTGTTAATGATCGGATTACTGTTACTGTGCATTCATCTGCAGTTGTACTATCCGTGTCCATATTGGATGAATGGTTGGTTCATCTTGTTTGAGGACGAGATGCTCCGAGTCTAATTAGATGTGAATGAGTAAGTTTCCTGTGGGACGAGGAAACGTGAAAGTTTCTGTCGACTCGCATTTCTCCAGAATTTCTTAAGCGAGCAAAGACTTTGGAATGACGACACACTGGAGGAGCAGAGCGTGAATAACAAACCACACACCCACCCACATCCGCCTTCAAGTCAACACAAGGGACGCGGTGACACTTCACACTGCGCGCAGGAAATATGATTTTACAACATGGGAAACTTTAATTAAAGACAAAAGGCTGTAATTCCCTGTCAGACTTCACTGGGAAATCAAACAATGAAAAGAAGATAATTACTATCACGCCCCCGTGTCACCAACACAACACAGGGAAATAAAAATACTGTTCAGAAAAAGGCTGAGGTTCATCAGACTTAAATTCCATTCTAAAATAAAAAGCGGTGGAAGAATGCTCAGGTTGTTTAAGTAAAGGTTTTAACATCCAAACAAGGTGTAAAGCATCGGATCATAATGACTGGTCCAGTATCAGGTAAAGGTGGAGCCCGTTGTATAAAATAGACTTTACATAGCGCTGGCAGAGAAAAATACTGATAAAAGATCAACTGCAATAATCATTCGGTTTACAGTTTATTATTGATCTTATAACTTGATTTGTAAAATAACCAATAATCATTAAAAACCAAGTCTCCTGAGCAAAAGTTAATGGATGTGTTATGTGTTAATTTGACATTATTTTCCAGTTTGAATTCAAATCCTGATGATGCTGTGTTGACAAAACAAGAGGTTTAATGACACTTCATTTAAGTCAGACACTCAATTTAATGTCTGAGTACTTTTGTAAATGACAGATTTAAGTTTTCAATTTTTGATAAATGTACAGCAATGTCCAAAAAATGTTTCCACCTCGTCCTGCTGGGTTATTGATGGCTCTGAATATTTCGTCATGTTTTACAAAAATCGGGTTTTGCGCATCTCTGACATGGACACAGCTGGATCATCAAACAACTAAACAGGTGGTTTTTATTGTAAGTGACCTTTGAATGTTCATCAGAACCTAGAGTGAAAAACATCTTATTGCGCTCACATGGCGCATTTTCATTAAAAAGAACAGTAAGTAACTAATACATTTAGTCAAGTACTGTACTTTGGTACAAGTTGGAGGTGTTTATACCGTCTCCACCACATTTCAGAGGTAAATATTGCACTACATTTATCTGACAAGCAGTTGCTTTGCAGATTAAAATTGGACATAAAGTTGTATTCGATTTATAGGTTTGTTACAGACATGCGGTAAAAATAAAGTTCCAGCTCCACCTGTAAAATAGTGCTGAAACAGGATGACTGAGGTTTAATAATCTCTTTCTAACAGTCTAATACTGGGGCCATCGTTTCTACTTTGACTTTGATACTTTAAGTTATTAAAGTTGCATTTTAACACACTACTGCTACTTTTACTACAGTAATTCTAAATACTTCTTCCAGCGCTGCCTAATAATTATGATGAGATTAGCACAGACGAGCACAGTGTTGTACTGGTTTCACTGGGAACTTGGGGCTGAACTGGTTTTAACCCGACCCGGTCGTTGTCAGAAGCTCTTTTTTAGCTGTAAGAACCATTCGATGCAGAAGCAACCTTTGGCGGCAGTTGTCATCGCGTCTTAACCTTTAATCCGCACGTAAACCCCGAAGTGTCTGAGTTAAGCTTTTTATTTCAGGCAAAGGTGTGAAGTCACGTGTTTTACTGAGCCAGGTGAGGTCCTGCAGGTCTCTGCCTGTTCTGGTCCTCTCTTACGGAGTGACGCAATAAGTTTTCACAAGCTTCGTCACTTCGGGGTTTATCGCAATGATTGGGACATGAGGTGGCCATGCAGTCGGTCCCCCGTCAGCGGAAACCCCCACGGTGCGGATAAAAAGTCCAAACGGCTGCAAATGGAAGCTGAAGGAAGTTTGAGCCCGATTAACGGCGGACAGACACCGACAGACAGACAGCCGCCCTGACAGACATGAACCCTCTGCGAGGTAAGACCACACGCTTGACTCTCTGTAACACTGCTCTGGGTTTGCTGCAGCGAGGCGAGTAAAATCAGCAGAACAATGCACGGAGCTTGGGGGAGTAAACACACCTGAGACGACAGCCGAACTTTTACTGAGTTCTGTCACGTTGAATCTGTGTCAGTGCGGGAGAAGCCCTGCACGCCTTTCCCAGCCTGGACTCATCTGAGACCCAAAGATATGATGGGTTAGAAGTGCCAGCCACGACTGAGTATGGAGGGTTGTAAAACTTCAAGACAGACTCAGACTCTGGCTTGCATCTAGTACACTTCAAACTAGAGCTGAAATAATTAGGTAATGTAATGATCAGTCAGTTGACCGATGAATAACTGGGAACCATTTAGACGATTACTTTGTAAAGTTTAGCAACAGGAGCAGGGCCGCTCTAGAGACAGGAGGGCGTAGGTTTGGTCTCAGCACTGGCAGGGACACACAACCCCACATCAGTCACACACTGAAGCTGCACCTGCTTCTAGCTGAGCGATGAGTGATTTTGGTGACACTACTGTCTAAGAGTGATGTTACTGAATGGCCCGTTTTCCCAATAAAAATTCACCAAAATTATACAAAGGCACATTTTTCCAAACTCAGTGTTGTAGTACAATCAGCAGATGACCATTAATGTGTGACGTGATTTCGGTGACACTGCAGTATATGAGTGAAGTAAGATTTTTCCCAATAAAAATTGCCCCAAATTATGAAAAAACATATTTCTCCTAACTAAGTGCTGCCGTAGAACCAGCAGATGGCCACTGACATTTGCACATAACGTGAGCTTTAGGTGGCCCCCTCACTTTCGGTAGGTCAGGCTCATTGTAGTGATATATTATGACTTCAGTCCAAAGGTAATTCGCATGGGTTTGCTCAAATATTGGTGTAAATACACCTTTGTATATTGTTATCTGACAAAACTGTATGTATGTATGTATATTTATAAGTACTCTATTTTCATTTTCCTAATGCACATTCCTTTTTCTTGTTCTCTCAGTCTTGTTTACTTGTTTACTGGCTGCTTTGTGGAACAACATTGTACATACAGACATAGAGCCACTGTACCAGAGTCAAAAACACACCTGGCCGAGAAAACTGATTCTGACGTTTCTGTCCTTCCAAAATGCTGGTAGGGACATGTCCCTACTGCCTATATGCGAAACTGTGCCCCGGTCTCAACGACTGTTGGATACACTGTGGCTCAGATGTTCATGTTCCCCTCACTGAGCTGTAATCACTGCTGATCCCTTCCTTCTAGCACCTTCATCAGGTCAACATTGTACTGTGTCCAGTGCTTTGATTTATGACTGAATACCTGCACAGCCAATGAGATTCCCATCAGCCTCAGCTGGACTTCATGTTCCTGCTAGTTAGCCAGTGCTAGCATGCTCAATTAAAATGGTAAACATTTTACCTGCTAAGCAGCATTTAGCTGGAAGTGTCACTGTCAATCATGTAGTTGTGAGCTGGCTGCAGACTCTTATTTTGGTTGTGCCAAACACCCTGTCACATGTTCTTGTTACTGAAGATGCATGTGAAACAATCTTTTACATAAATTATTTTTTATTGCATATATTCATGGCTTTCAATTTTCCTTTAGGCTATTTCCGTAAAAAAAAATTTAACTTGAAACTTGTGAAGCTTGGCATCATTAGTTCCACCATCAAGTTCATTTACTGATTTGATAAGTCTAGTGAGTAATGCCTTTATTAACATGCTGATGTGACGGCTTGAACTAAATAAAACGAAGCATTGCACTGATGTGAGTGTGTGAACCCTCAGTTTTTGTGCTTTGGATTAGTTACAGCTAAAAAGTGTTTACTGAGACACCCTGACAGCTGTGCCTCTTTTTATTTTCTCACACTTCATATTAAATAATTTTTAGCAGTTTTGACCCTTCATACACTGAATACTAAATAATTAATTGTTTCCCTCCACCCAGTCTTCGCTCTGCTGCACTACTTCCTGTTCGCAGTTTTGGTCCAATCAGCTTCCATCAGCTCACCGACCAACCTGTCCCTGATGTTCAGAGAGGCGGTCGAGCAAACCAAGATGCTGGTGGAGAAAATCCTGAAAGACCTCCCCACCGTGCACGCCGCTGCGGTCACCATCGAGGTAAACAACACACTGGATTGGCCGGTTCCTATGACTCCTATTGGCCCTTTTTCTTCTTCTGTGCTAATGACCTCTTTCTGTCCTCCTCAGGGTTTGACCCTCAACCCCCCCAGTCAGACCATAAACCTGGAGATGATGGCGATGTCACTGGGCATCCCTGCCGCCCCCGTCATCAAACCACTGTCTGAGCGCTTCACACTGGTGAGTGGGGTGGGTCTAGAGGTTGATATGTGGGTTCATTTAGTTCTTGAAGTGGTTTTTAGAGTGTGTTGAGGGGTCCTGAGGGTGGTTCTGAGGTTATTTGTGTCCTTGATGTGGTTCTTGGTTTTTGTAAATGGACTGCACTTATTTAGTGCTTTTGTACCTTACCTGGACCAAGCGCGTTACAGATTCACACACACACGCCCACAGTCACACCGGGAGCAACTTGGGGCTCAGTGTTTTTCCTAAGAACACTTTGTCATGTGGACTGAGGAGACTAGGAATCAAACCACCAACCTGGCCATCAGAGGTCAGCCCCCTCTACCCCTGATCCACAGCCTTTAAGTTCCTGAGTCTAAAAGTGTGGTCCCTGGGCCCCCCGAGATATGTGGCACCAGGCCAGAGAGTCATCTTGATTTTTGAGAAATCCAGGGGTTTATTTGGGCCTTGAGGAGGCTACAGGTTCCACAGAGGGGTTGAAGTATGCCTGCCTGTTCTTTGCATCCTTAAAGTGGTTCAGGGAGTGACAAAGGGTGTTGAGGAGGTACTCAAGAGTCATTGAGGTGCCTGGGGTATTTTTAGGTCCTTTAGCTGGATTTGGAGTTTCTTAATGATGTTTAGATGTCCCTGAGGTGGTTTTTGGGCTAACTAGGCATGTTTATTCAGTCCTTGAAGAGGTACTAGGGCTGCATGAGGATGTCCTCCGAGTCCTGCAGAATTGGTGGGTGCTCAGAGAATAAAGGTATCAGTGAATAAATCGCAGAAAAATGTATTTACAAAGTTGCACAGTCTCAGTCTGACATGTCGGCACAGACCTTATTGTGGATCAGAACTCAGCTCTGTTTCGCCTATGAACCTGCAGGACCTATGAACGTAACTTTAGTGTCAGGTAAAATAGCATCATATGATGTGATGTTTGTGTGTTGCTCCCTGCAGGACATATGTGTGAGTCGTATGTTAGCGGGCACCCGGCTGTACCAGGGGCTGCTGGGGGTATTGTCTGACAAAGTCGATGGACTGGATGACCTGAAAGTCGACCTCCGAGACCTGCTGTTACGCATAAGCAAGGTAACACACGCACCTCATTGTGAACTGTGTCTCTGCTGCCAAAATATTGCAGCAGGGTTCAGTTGAAACTAGAAAACAGCAGAGTTTGTGCTGTTTCATTCACTGAGCTGTGAGAGGCTGCTGTCAGTGCTTGTTTCTGTGTATTTTAGATGAAGGAGGCTGCTCAGCTCGAAGGCGGTGACAGTCTGGATCAGAACAGTCGTTTGGACCTGGCTTCTCGTCTCCCTGGCAACTACGAGGTCCAGGTGGCAGTCCACCTGACAGTGTCACAGCTGCGGTCCTTCTGCCACGACCTGATCCGCAGCCTGAGAACCATCGCCACCTACAGGCCCTAAGCTGCAGGTACACGTTAAGCCCCGCCCACTAGAGGCAACTGCGTTCAAGGACAAAAATCACACTGAATTGGATAGAGTGAAAGTTGCACATTTAAGGTTATGAGCTCCTGCAGGAATCGGTGACCCGGAGTTATGACAGAGACAATCACCTGTGTCTACCTGCTGCACTGCCTCATGGGAGAATCTTTAGTGATCGTCCTGACAGTCAAAGAACATCACATCTCAGAAACATCTCTTTTTGCCCTCAGACGTTTGTGTATATCAGTGGCATGGACGCCTGCGATCAGTTTTAAAGCCCTGCAACTTCCACGTCTCTGAACTGGATGTTTTATTGTGACGGGTATTCCCTCAATGTCTGAGACTCCGGATGTGAAACGTTTCTCTGAATCAGTCATCAGATCTGATTGGCTACAGCGATCCAAAAACTTTCCCAGGGTGCTTTGTGTTGCAGCATGTCGACCCAGTATATTAGTCGGGGATCAGAGCTTCTCCTTGATTCTTTTCGAAAACAAGCAGCAAGAATGTGAACAAAGCTGGAGAAAGAATGTCTTTAATGACCTTCGGGAATGAAGAGACGACTGCGAGCTGGAGCAGACTGCAGGTCTGAACCTGCTCAGGACTGAAACCTGCTGCTGCTGTTCTCTCTCTGCAGGACGTCGTGGGTTCTCTGTCAAATTCTGCATCTTTGGACACTGTCACTGCAGTGAAAGTCCTGAAGCTGTGGGTCGGTGAAGGAAAACAGACATTTTCTGAACAGAACAGGAGGCAATGAGCTGACCTTTGCTTCAGAGTCCGCCCTGAGGCATCTAGTCATTGTTTGCCTCCCAGTCAAACATCTACTTTATTGCATTAGAAAAATCTCTTTTAGAATTTAAATGGGTTTTGTCAGAAACAGAGCAGTCAAACAGAAACCACAGACACAACACAAGACAAAAAAGATGTTTCACGTTGATTAACTATTTGTTAATCAAATAGGAAACTGGCAGCAATTCTGATAATGAATGAATGAATTGTTAAAGACAGTTTTAAGAAAAAAAATCCAGTTTTGGATGAAAACATTTTCACTGTTTTCTGAAACTTTTTAAACAAAACTGATTTTTATCAAGGAGAAAATAATCAATAGACAAACCAGTAATGAAAATGTTTTTTAACTGGAGCTCTATCACAGTCAAATGTAGTTCTACAGCCATATTGATACTTTAACTGCAGTTACAGCTAATTCACTTTCTGCTGTGGAGGCTGTTACTGTGAAGCAGCCACTGGAAATAATGTGTTCATCACAGAGGCTGTTTTGGACTGGATCTGCTCTGAGCTGCAGGTTATTTATACTGTCTTATTTATTAGATATTTATTCAGTATTTATGGAAATATATTTATTGGTTTACTGTCTGAAATTTTTGTGTATTTTGTTGTGAATGCTTTTCTTTTTTGTATTTTCGCTGGATCAGATTCAGGCCTGATGTGTTTATGTTAAAGTGACCAGACAGGCCAGAGACCTCTTCACCAGCTGTTGCTTCATGCCAGATTGTCTGTGTTTGAACATGAAGTTGTTGATTTTATTCATCAGGACAAACGTGTCAAACACTTTGAGTCACTGATGTGAAACTGAAAGTAAACCCTGTGGGTGAACAGATTTATAAACTTTTTATTTATGAGGAACTGATTTTATAGACTTGTTCACTTCAACATGTTTTCCTAATCACAGAGAAGTAATTAATAATAATGAATTCATTTTATTTCAAAGTGCCCAAGGTCACTTAACAATAATATAGATCCAAACAATAATGGAAAACAAAAGTATAAATTATAAAAAATGAAATATCAGAAATTGAGAACAACAAATATCGCCAAAACGATATTGATATAAAATAATAATAAATGAGGTTGAAAAGAAACAGGAAAAAAAAAACAACTGGACTAGATTTCTAGGTCATGCATCAGAACTGATGAAGCCTCTTGGATGAGTTTTGTTTTTTCTGGATGATCACTATATTTTATACTTGTGATTTTTAAAACTTCAACAGGATGCACACATGTACTTTTTTATGCTAATAAAAATGGTTTTCACAGTTTCTGGGTTTAAACTCATTTAGAAACTGAGTTTGTTCGTGGCAGAGCAGCAGCTTATAAAAGCAACCACTTGTAGAAACTCCATCTCCCAGATGGAGAGAGGCGGGAGCTGCGTCTGCTGGCGCCACATTGCAGCAGGGTTCAGAAAACAAACCTAGTGCTGCTTGTAGATGTTTCACTGAAAGTACCGTCAAAACCAAGCAGCTACTAATATACCACAGGTGATCTTATTTTACAATAACAATTGAACTGTACGTGTTTTATTCTAGTTTACTATTTTGATAAATTTAAATGTAAATAGAAATACCGATTTGCGCCATTAGTTTTAAGAGGGTTCGTCTTATTGGTCAGTCAGTTACAGAGATACCTGTGCTGTGATTGGTTGTATGTGAGAAAGTAAATGAGAGAAGTGGAGAAAGTTCGACTAAACATGAAAACGTAGTTTCACTACGTTATGCCGCTAACAGATCTATCCCTCAACTTATTTCGGTTATTTTGGATAACATTTCGCTTGTGTGGGTGTGCGCGCGCTGGTGCGTAGCTTTGCTGAAAACCTGCAGGTGTTAGCGGCTAGGCTAGCGGACGAGACGAAAGCAACAGCTACAGACTACTAGCTTAGTAGCACCGGCTAGCAACAGTTTCTACAGTTAGTTAGTGTAATCAACGGATAAGTGAAGCAGTCGCCTGTAACCTTGGAGTCGACGGTGGACGTAGGCTCATATGGGCTACACGGTGACCGGGAACGCGGGTTCCCTAATGAAGACGGGTTGTCAATCAGGTACCGCCGCGGATGACCGCGAAAGGTTCAGCCTCACGTCTAGGGACGTGCAAGTCTCCGAGCCAGGTTAGCTTACCCAAACATGAAGTGCATCTCATTTTCAAGAGAAGGCAACTAAACCTTCTATGTAAAATCCACTCTGAGTGAATTAAACTCCGAAAGTCACTGGGTAGTGAGATCTTGATGTTAGTCTCTTCAAACGACCTTGTAGTTAGCAAACAGTAGCATTTCAACTTTAGCATCACGGGGAAGAGTATGATCCAAGTTGATGCTGATGCTAACGTTTAATGTGAACTAACTGTGCTGTGTCTGCTGGCATAATGTGCGGTGTGGGCCAGTTTGGTGCTTCTGTCTTAAGTATGTTGTTGAAATATGTATTGTACTGTTGAGCATGTGCGATTTAAAAAATATCTGAAAGTGTGTTTTTGAGTTTCTATGTATTACATATGTTTTAAAGGTGGTGTTCACTAACCATAATTCACCAACATGAAACCCCAGCACTAACAACACTTTTGGTTCCACAGGAGATTTTATACTTCACATGGTTTCTGCTGAAATGTTATTGTCTCTTACTGATCAGTAAAAGCTGCCTTGCCTTTGTAAGCACACAATAACAAAGATCATCACCAGTTTATCTGACAAAAACATAAAGTTAACACACTTTATATCTTAGAGCAACTTGAGTGTTTTCGAATCCAAATAAAAAGTTGAAAACTGAAATAAAACAGCCTATGTATTTGACCGCACACGGGCCTGCAGCTTTCATTATGTTGTATATGTTAGGCCCCACTCTTTGTTTAGTACTTAATACAGTGAGGTGTTTGTTTATATAAGAGCTCAACAGTCAGGGTGTGTTTCAAAAGGCCCTTTTCCCCCGCCTGGTACAGGCTGGACTCGACTCAACTTGACACTCGGTACCGGGTGCTTGGCTTTCCACTGCAGATGGTCCCCTCTCAGTGTAGCTGGTTGTCATAGTGACACTGCATTACACTGCTGTTGATGTCGTCAGCAACAGACACAGTAACAACAGAGGACATTGAAGGTCTGCTGCTCTTGATTCTCCCTGTGTGGCTGTTTTTAGTTAGTAAGGTAAAGTAGCAGTCAGCATTAAATAACGCTTTTAAAAAATGGCGCTTTCTTTGCTCCGAGATGTCTCACACATTGATGACAGGATTTCTCTGACCAGTCACTAGCCTACAGTGTTTACATGTCTCCGTTTGGTATTGCCTCTGCTCGCTTGGAACCTCGATGGAGGTGATACCAAAAGAAGTACCAGGCATCAGGTACTGTCCGTAACATCTGACTGATGGAAACACAAATAAGTGGAGTTGAGTTGAGTCAGTACCAGGCGGTGGAAAAGGTGCTAAAATAAAATCCTGCAGTTGGTGCCAGGAAGTTACAGGGACACTGTAAAGTAAGCTGTATTTTCATAATAAAAGCCATTGTAAAGTGAGCTCACATGAATGCCTTCAAGCGTATCAGATTTTCAAAATAAATTTCTTAAGTTGCCAGACAGTACAGTGTGGTCAACTGCTATGAAAAGTCAGTTAATAGGACTTTGAGTTATAAAATGTTATAGTAAATTCTGAATTAATGCGTTAATGTGTTTTGGTCTGGTCTGGGGCTACTTATTTAAATGGCCAGTGTTAACAGGTAATGATAACCCCACTTTAAATGTGTAAATGTCGGTGGCAGCTCATTCTGGTCTCTGCTCAGCCTGAGACGCTACCCAGGGTGTTGGGTTGCATCAGAAAAGTTTTGGTAAAAACAAATGTGAACCCTCAAAGAAACAAAATAATCTTTTAAATGTTTTTGTAATGACTCGTGTTTATGACCCAAGTCTGTATTAGTTTATTTACAATCTCACTACAGTAAGACAAAAGAATAAACTTAGGAACTAATAACACAGGATGAGTTCATCTTAATAGTTTATAGAAATGTCACTCTCACTACCTTCAAAAGGTGTTCTGGTCCGAAAGGCCACATTTTGATGTCACCCAGTCTCCTGCATCATAAACACATCTGTAACAAACCAAACAGCTGGAAAGTCACTCTGATTATAATGATAATCACTTTTATTGGCCAAGTACGTTATACACACAAGGAATTTGTCTCCGGTACAGAACCGACGCAGTCACACACACACACACACACACACACACACACACACACACACACACACACACACCGATGGCGGCGCTGTGGTTAGACCTCCTGCCTTCATACACTGCACATGCATTAGGAGGCTCCCCTGTACTAACATGGCTGCTCATGAGGACTCTACATGTTAATATGTATGTAGAGTTTAATGTTTGGCCATTGATGTTTTGTGCTGATGTGTAAAAAACTGGCTGAGCAGTAAAGATCCTGACACCTTTGACTTCCGAGAGAGTCTGGGCTGATGTGACCTACACACAGCACAAATCCTGAGTTGTCAACAGAATAAGCACCTTAGTTAAAGGAAAAGTGTGTGTGTAAACTTCAGATGCAGATCAGGAACATTTTGGTTGTAAACCTGTGAAATTTGTGTTTTTGCAGATTCAGACAGAAAATTAAAAGCTGATCGATTCAGTTCAGTGTAATTGAATTGTTATTTGTAGCCCAGATTGTTTGAGTTTAAAGTTTTCATTTAGAATTTGGGTGTCTGAATTTAAGCAGTTAAATAGCAATTCCTAAATTGGTTGACATTTATTATATAGTTTAAAAATGAGGAAGTTTAAGTTCCTATCTGAATCTGAGAGCCTTGAAAAAAGAAATGGTTAAAATGAAGTCTGTGGACTTGTGATACTTTTTGTTGATGAAACGAACACAAATGACGACACAAACCCACTTAGAAACAGGAATGTGAGGAGAAATGTGCTCAGAAGAAGGAGTGAAAGAAAACGTTTGTAATTTGTTGCACTACAGGATTTGTCCTTAAACAGAATTTAGAGACGGAGCCTGGAATATGATGAAAGAAAACTGTTCATAACTTGGACTTTTATTTTGCATTTCATAACATTTTCCTTCACATCGGGATTCACTGCAGCCACGTGAGACACGGGATTAATTTTGTTCTTCTGGCCTCATCAAACTATTTCTAGTATGTCTTGTTCTTATTTCCAGGACGTTTCCATGTCTGGAAAACTGTATCAGATGTTTCCAGGTTTTCCAGGATGTATGGAAACACAGAGATTGTTTGTTGTGTCGACCTTTCACCCCTACAGATCTCTATGCCTTTCTCTTTCTGGTCCAGACTCTAAATGGTCCTGAAGCAGTCATCAGCATCCCTCGCTCCCTCCATCCTTCTCTTCCTGTCTGTCTTCCTCTCGCAGGTCGTCCACTGTCTCCCCCTGGTGGTGGTGGTCGGCTTCAGCTCCTGCGCTGCTCCTGGTCTTTCCTTCGCTGTTTTTCCTTCTGTTTCTCCAGTTTGTCCAGAGCTTTTCTCTCCTTCTCTGCTGCACTTTGGATATCTTTAATGCGGCGCTTCAGAGCGCTGCGATCAGACGAACTGAGCACGCCCAGACCCTGCAATGAGACGAACAAGGTCTCCTGTTGAACATGAACTGCACCTGTAAGGCTGCAGCTACAAACTCTGCTTCATTATTGTTTTTGCACATTTTGCTGTTTTAATTAGTTTTAAGGATCAGTGAGGAGGGTCTAGACCAGAGGAGAGAAGCTTTCTCTGATTTGTACTGCTCTATTTATACTGTGGGTTGGTACATTTGTAACAGTGCATCATATTTTTATAAGTGACACCTGCAAAGTGACTGTAGCTGTCAGATAAATTTACTGTGGTGCAGTAGAAAGGACAGTTTCTCTCTGAGGACTAGTGCAGCAGAACTGTAAAGAAGCAGAAAATGGAAATGAAAGTACAAGTACATCAGTGTTGTATTTGGGGAAATGCTGACACCTGGTTCAGGACACTGTTTCTACACTTTTCAGGTACCGACTTCCTGACAGAGACTGAGGGGGGCAGCTAACCCTGAACCTGCCTCACCTTCAGCTTGCTGCCGTCCATCTGCAGCAGCTGCTCACCGTCAATGCCTCTCGCAGTGAATTCTGGGACGTACTGCTCCATGTTGAGTCCTTGGAGCCATTGACAAACCTGGTGAGTCGTCCACGAGGAAACCACACAGGCCGGTTCGTCACAGGGCTGAAGAGGAGAGAGGAAGAGGAGCGTCATCCTCCTCAGTACTGTACTCACCTGGGTTTAGTGTCCTGCTGTCTGAATGTAACGTCATTATTTTACCACTGTTCTCATGTTCTTTCTTTATACTCTCATGTTTTGACTTTGGGTTGTTTCCTTTGTTCTCCTTACTTTCCTCCTCTCAGCAGGCAAAAAGTGTTTTCGGTTGGAGGCGTGTGCGTTACCTCGTCCGAGGACTGGGACAGGGTGTGGTACGGATGGGCGGATCTGGAGGAGGAGGAGGACTCCACAGGAGGAGAGGTGGAGGAGGAGGTGTGAGGAGGAGAGAACTCCTCGCTGAGACCCGACTCCTGCAGGATGAAGAGAGAGCAAGAGAGACAAGGTACAGATTAATAAATCGTTTTGAACTATTGCATTGATCTGTTCTGTTCCTTCTCTGACAAGTTGACTTTTAAAATGTCCCAAACACCACAGATCTGCCACCGGATTCTGTCAGAAATGTGGGTTGATGTTACGAGTCTTTGTTACAGTATAAGTCAGTTGTTCATTTGTTTAGTTACCAACAATGTACAGAGCCAAAGAAACAGTGTGCGAGTCTGCCTCTTTGACTTCCTGTCTGTAGCTCATTGGTTCCTACTGCAGATGTAAATCTTTAAAAACACACAAGTTTTTCAGTGTCATTATTAAAAGTCTTAATAATTTCCTGAAGCAGCAGCTCATTCTAGTTTTTATTAGACATACAGTAGGAAACTGTGTATTTTTAGGAGGACTGTTATCAGTAGAATATCAGAGTATTATCAGCGAGTATTGTGTGGCAGCAGGACGGTGTATGTGGAGCTGAGTCAGAATAAACTCCAGTGTGTGTGTTCATGGTGACGAAGGAACATGGCAGCCAGTGCAGCGGTGTGGTCACTGGCGGGTGTGATGGTGTCTGGACCCTGGAGCTCTGTGGCTCAGAGGGAGGAGGGAGATCGGCCCAGGGTCGGAGTGGAAATGTGGGCAAATGTGGAAGAAACAAACAATACGCAGATATATTCTTATACAATAGTGAATATTGACATTAGCTTCAGAAATGAGGGATGGCCCAGGTCCTGGTGTCCACACAGTGAGCGCATTAGTGCTTCACTAACACACTCTGTACAAACCCTGCCAGGTCCATTAGGCAGCACTCAGATGGACGTGTAATGGAGCTCTTTGCTCTGAGCTTTAAAGGGGAAGAGACAGAGTCTTAAACCACAGAGAAAATGGGCAGAAGAACACAACCTGTTGTTGGTCTTTCTGTAGCTATGAGGACCCTCACTGACATAACCCGGCCACAACCCTGACCTAAACCTGGTTCTGACCTGAACCCTCAAGCAGCCCTTTGTAGGTGTGAGGACCAGACAACGTGTCTTTGGTATCAAACTAAAATGTGGCCACATGAGCACAGAAAGATGTGTACACACACACACACACACACACACACATAGCTGTGGTTTGTTTTGTGGTTGGTGATAAATGTTTTGCCATCACAGCCTGTAGGAAGTGTGTGTGTGTGTTTGCGTGCGTGCGTTGTGGTTATGCTGAAAGCTAGCAGGCCGGATGTGTGGGCAATGAGTAAATCAGAAAAATCAATTCACGGAAGCACACGCTGCAAACTGATACACAGATTGAGATGTAATTCACTTTGGCAGAAGAAGATCCTGCTCTCTGATTGGCTGGCTGGGGTCTGTTAATGTCAGTATTTCCCAACTGGAGCTGTCTCTGTCAGAGCGAAGGAGTTCTCCGGCCTGATTTATGCTTGTTTTAATCCTGTGTGCTCTTTCTGCCCAGGGTTTACCTTGTGTAAACTAAATAATACACTGAGGAAACACGGCAAGTTGTGAAAAGAAAATATTAACTTGTGGGAACATGACGATATGCTGTGTAAACAGGATCATACCTGTCTGGAACAAGACAGAACTAGCTAACATAAGAAGACATAACTGTCAGACAATATAAAAACCTGTGTGAGCAAGACAAAAACTTGTGGGAACAAAATCAGAACTCTTACAAATAACATCCCTGTTGTGCAAAGAAATAAAAATCGTATCCAGACTAATGAAGATTTTTTACTAATGAATGCAAACTTTCTGAAGTGGGGAGTGAGACGTGGACTTATCAAGGCCACAGGGAGAACAAGGAGGATGAGATGGTTCTGTACCTGGGAGTGGGACTTGCGGGGTCTTGGAGAGCCCAGTGGGGGGATTTTAGGCGAGCAGGGGGGGGTCCCGGAGGAGGAGACTGACCCCCGCCCTTCAGTGAACCAGGAGAACGGGACGAAGGATCCAGAGGCCCGAGACGGACTCTCAGATGGCTCTCTGAGGACAGAGAAAAATATCATCAGGTCTCAAATGTTGAACTTTTTGAATGGAAGTTTTGTATGTGATGGACCCACCTGCTGCCCACTGAGAGCCTGTTGGACTTGTCCTTCCTCACTCTGATATACGAACGCCTGAGGGTCACCCTGAGACAGACAGGGACAGCGTTACTGACAACAGAACTAGTTAAAGGACTACACAGAATGTTCCTTAGTCGCTATGTAAATATTCAAACAGATACTTTGATGCGTTCAAAAACTCTGTGAACTTTTGACTCTAAACTGTTTTTGTTCCAGGATGCTGCTCCTCCTTTTAACGGCTCCTGTTTGATTGTGAATGCGTGTCTGTTTTAACCTGGGAAAGAACCACAGGAATGTGCACATGCTTTGTTCTGTATGTGTGGCCACAGACGCACTTGAATCTTGTTCGGATCGATCACTGTACAGTGTAGGTGTTCAGTGAATGATCAGCCAGTCATTGGGCTGAATCGGTTCCTGGTATGTTGGCACATGCAAAGAGCTCGAGTCTGTTGCAGAGAGCAGAGATATAGGACGATACACATGGAGACTGAGAAGCATGTCGGAAACCTTAAACATATACAGTAGCTGTGGTGCACAGGGAGGAGATGGGTGTGTGCTCATGTGGGCACATTTTAGTTTGATATCAAAGACATGTTGTCTGGTCCTCACACCTACACAGGGCTGCTTGAGGGTTCACACCTGGTTTTAGGGTTCAGGCTAGAACCAGGCTTAGGTCAGGGTTGTGGCCGGGTTATGTCAGTGAGGGTCCTCATAGCTATAGTAAGATTAGTGTGTCTCTCACCCTAGGTCCAGGAAGCGCCTCTTGGTTTTCTTGTCAAAGATGACGTTCGGACTCCCAGGATCAGCTGGACTGGTGTCCTGACTCCTATCAGATACCAGCACTGAGACACACACACACACACACAAATACCTGTACTAATCAATAATATCAGTAAACTATTTATCTGTTCATGGTTCCTGATCACACTGTTCATGGTCTGAGTGGCACTGTGAAGGAAGAGTCTACTGAGTCACTACTGACACATCCTGCACTCAGGAACAGGTGTGTCGTCATGTGTACAGGTGTGCAGACCATACTCTCCAGCCTTCTGTTCCTCCTCACATAGGTGTGTGCAGGTGTGTGTCTGTGTGTCTCCAGGTATATTACCAGGTGCAGCTGAGTTTACAAGTGTGTACCTTCGCTATCGGGCCTCCTGCTCCTCCTCATGTAGACAGGTGAGCAGTCGGAGGAGGGGCAGGACTTGGAGGGTGAGCTGCTTGGCGTCACCAGAGCCTCCTGAGATGTGGCATTGGTCAGCTGGCGGTACCGCCCCCGTGGGGGAGAATCCAGTGATGCACCTCCGTCTTCTGGAGAGCGACGCACCTGAGGCGGCAAAGTCAGACAGATTTTTTTTCATTTCTCCCTTCGTTTTCTCTCTGAATTCATAGATGTGACTCCAACACCTGTCCTGTGCTCTGATTGGTCTCACCAGTGATGTGTCGAAGGAGAAGGCAGGGCTTCGAGCTGACAGCAGTGACTCAGGAGAGGGGGAGGAGCCTCTCATGCTCAGGTGTAGAGGTGAGCGTGTGGAGTGTGACGGACTGTCCTGTAACAGTCAGTGGTGAAAACATTCATAGAAGGTAAGGTTTAGATAGTTTCACACACGTTCATTCAACACAGGTTTATCTCCATCAGTCGCTCATTAACTCAGCCCTCTGTCGACCTGAAACCAAAGTGTCCATCACACTCAGGTGTACCTTCCTGTCGAGGCTGTGGTCGCCCTCCGTCGAGCTCACGCTGTCACGGTAACGGGACCTGGAGGGGCGGTGCCGTCGGGCTTTGACAGACAGCTGGGCTCGGCCTTTCTGGATGCTGTTATCCAGCAGCTCGGTCTCAGGGATCGCCTCGTTCAGGTCTGGAGACAGACCCCAGAGAGTCGCATGTTCACATCCACATACTGGGATTTCACTTTAATACTGTTTGTTGTTGGGGCACTGGAGGCAGCAGAGGATTGTGGGAGATGAACCCTGACCCTGAGATTATTGATCCACACTGATCTATAGAAACACCTGTTTGTTCTGCCAAACCCCTTAATTGAATTCAGTTTTATTTATATAGCACCAAATCCCAACAAAAGTCATCTCAGGACACTTTACAAAGTCAGGTCTAGACCTCATTATTGTTATTATTATAGATGAAAAAGCCAACACATCCCCTTTGAGCACCACGTGGCGACAGTGGGGAGGTTAAGCCTAAGGTTTTCCAAGTCTTCAGTGAAGGTCATGTTTCTCAAATTGAAGAAACATAGTAAATACTTGCATAATGTTTTTGAAATATTGTTGTTCCATTTTAATTGTTGCATCACAGATGTCCCTGTTCCTACACACCTTCCATAAAAAAAAAATCAGCTATTAGTATTTGGACATGACCATAATGTGCTCTGTGCCCAGTGTAAAGACTTCCTCTCTCTCCTCCCCCACAGTTTATTTCCTGAGGGAGACGGGGGAGGTGAGTCTGAAAGGAGGATGAGGAGAAGCAGCTGTGGAGGATTTAGTGGTGAAACATTGAAGTCTGGTGACACAGAGGTAATGAGCCACAGGGTGGAGGGCTGAGAGAGACGTTAACAGACCCCTGGGAAATGGGGGTGTGTGATGTTGGGTCTGTTTGGTCTGAACACTTTGTGTTGCGTTGGTGTGAGTTCTGATCTGTATGAGACCTGCAGCTGTTTGTATGTCGACTGGATGTGTTTTGAATTGTGTTGTGGATGTTGTTGTGTTATGGTTTGGCAGGGACAGGGACTATTTTACTTTTGTGCTGTGTGTGTGTGTGTGTGTGTGTCTGCTGTGATTGATGGTGTGTGACCCTCACCGAACACGTTGTCGATGTCGTCCAGGCCAGCAGACATGGTCAGCGGTTACTGTGCAGAGACAGACAGGAGGTACAGTAAAGGAGCAGTCCCTCGGCCCCCCCCCCAACAAACATTTATTATTTGGACACTACATTTTCACAGTCTGTTCTTTCTGACAAAGACATGCAGGTTTTGTATGTATTCTTATGAACCAGTGAAGTGTGGTAGTGTGTGTCACACGCCTCCCCATCTCGTCCCAGTCATCCACTTACTGCTCTGTGCTCATGAACATACCAAAGCTTACGAGGCTCATTTGCCAGACGCTAAGGGACGCAAGGATACGTCAACCCAAAGTTGGCAGAGGGAGGAGCTTGTCAGGGACGTGGAGCAGCATAAAGCTGTGCCGATCAGGGTCTCAGCAGAGGTCTCAGACATCAGCAAACGCACTGAGTGGCAGTGTAACAGCAGCGGTCAGCTCTTGGGTCCACACAGTGAACTGGCACCAAAATTTTTTAAAAAGCCATTTGATTTTAAAGTGGAAGCCAAACAGAAACAAAACTCTTGACAGTTGTGCCCCAGCCTTCACAGGTGGACCAGAGCATCGCAGCATCATCGACGGCACTGATGTGCTCGAGGATGCCACAGAAACAGATGAGGCCAGGCTCTTCAAAGACCAGAGCTAGATGATGTTCATTATGGGCCACATGGCACAGTGTGTAAATAGCACAGTAAGCAAGTGTTTGTTTACTTTCATTTAGAGTGCGTCTGTGGTATGGCTGCTGCAGGTGAGGGCGGCACGACACCGTGCACCGCATCATCTCGCTGTCCCATGAATTTCCATATGTAACTCAGTGGTGATAATAAATATTACATTTAATCACTGTTATTACACACAGTGTTACATACACCATGAATTTGTCCCTGGTACAGAACCGGGGCAGCGCCAACACACACACACTGATGGTGGCGCTGCTCTGGCCATCGGGAGGAAATTGGGGTTCGGTGTCTCAAAATGGTGTCACCCGTTTGTGCTGGTTTGTGCTGCAAAACGTTTTGTTTGTGCTGTTACAGTATTTGAGATATTAAACAATATAATATACAGCCACAGTAATGGGTACACAGTTTGAAATATAGTGGGTGTGTTAATCTTCATCAGAGGACTGAGCTTTGTCTCAGTTCTCACTGATTCCCTTGGCTCGACACACAGGTGAAAGGATGATGTGCAGGTTATTCCATAAAGGACTGTTCTCTAAATCCTGACATATATGAAGCTGATAGGAGCAGACAATGAGACTACGGTGGCACAGAAGGGTCAAAAACACAGCAGGATCTTTGTCATGTCTGAGTCTGTAAAGAAGAAGCATGTCAGTGAACCGTCACCACCCCACTGCTCCTCCTCCATACAACCCCCTTGGCCCCTCGGAGCAGGTGACCTCTGAAAAGCTTCATTAAGGATTCAGCAGAAACAGATGAGTGTTGGAGGGAGTTGGCAGGACTCAGCTGACTCTGCTGACCCACCTCACACATGAGGACGTGTTCTTCTGGATTTCATTTAATTTCTACAGAGGTGACCTCTCAGAGAAACTGGCTGCAGAGGGCTCGTTCAGGGCAGTAGGTGTTTAGGCGTAACGATGATGATGGCTTTAAGATGAAGACTTGAGAGTAGTTGTTCTCACCATTAGTTATTTCCTTTTTATTATGTGATATCATTATATGGACCGATGTCCATGTACTGAGGAAGACCAGATGGTCAGACATTGTTCTGTGCAGCTAGTGGAGTAAACGGAGCAGAGGGCAGTGACTCCTTCAGACCCTCTTCTTAGCCTTTGGAGTTCGGTTATTGGAGTCTCAAAGAAAAACAGAAATCACCAGCCCCGTTCTCCAAAGCTGATGCAGGAGGAAACTGCCTCATGTTCCAGGTTTCAGCTGAAGCTGCAGCTCTGTCTCTGCTGGCTTAACAAAGTGCACTGGAAGCTGGAAAATGTGAAAGGTAGAGGCTGAACTTTGGACAATTACGTCTGTGAGTGTAACATCAAGCTTCTCGTTGCAAACCTGTGATGGAGAGAGGTGATGTAGGCGCATGGAGCTGAGAGGTGGAGTAGGCAGCCCAGCAGAGAGTCCATCTGCTGCCTCGCCCTCCGGCCTCACAGCAGCAGCAGATGGACTCTTCCTGCTCAGGCTCGTATTGCTCCGATTCTGTCTGCTGTTGGTTGTCATGTCACTGGTTGGTTGTCATATGTTGTTGTTTTTCATGTGGTATCATATTTTGCTGTGCCATGTCATGTTTCTCCTGTATGCTGTCATGTTTTG
>NW_018128172.1:662-1966 GCF_001952655.1 Monopterus albus | reverse complement strand
ATAGATACTTTATTGATCCTGAGGGGAATTCAAAAAATCTAGTACAGAGGCTACAGGATGCGTTTATCCTGACTAGACAGAGGGGGCGCTGTAGTGCAGCTACATAAAAACAACAAATACCTTCCAACAACTCTTCAGACAGTAACTGAAAACCCACTGCCACAGTGTAGCAGGCGGCTGTGGCTTAGAGGGTAGGGCAGCTTACCACCTAACTGGAGAGTTGGTGGTTCGATTCCAGGCTTTTTCAGTCCACGTGTCGAATTGTCCACGAGCAAGACACATAGGGCTGTCCCACCGACACGGGTGTGCATGTGCCAGTGCATTTTGGATTGTGAAGGTGTGGTAGTTAGGGTCTGATGTGAACTAAATTGATTCAGGCAAATCATCCCCATTCAAATAATCATTTAATATTACAATAATCCTGAGGGAACGGAACAGAATCACTCCTCCTGCAGTGGAATAAAGTATTTAATAAGGAGACTGTCACAGAGTCAGTCAGTCTGAGTTCAGAGTCCCTGCTCCACCCGGCTGGGTCCAAACACACACTCATGACTGCAGCACCATCATTCCTCCTAACCCACAACTATTCCAACTTTTATCTTCTCCCAGTTACACATCCTCCTATTGTTTAGTCACAGTCTTACAGCAGCTCTACAGCCCTTCTTCTGGGAATTGTTTGGAATGTCCAGTACATGAACTTCTAGGTAAAATTGGCCTAGCGCCCATTTCCTTTTCTAAACATGAACAGAGCACAAGCCAAGATATTCTTACTTGAGCATGAGAAGAGAAACAGAAACAGATCTCTCCATGATTATATAAATACTTACACCCTTAGTAGTCACCGTTACATGACTACTGCAAATAATATAATCAGAATCAGAATCTGCTTTATTGGCCAGGTGTGTTGGACACACGAGGAATTTGACTCTGGTACATCGGCTCTCAATGTACATGTACATATCCCCATGCAAGGGGCAAGTAAACAGTAAACCAGCATAAGGCTGTGTAGTATAACAAAATAAACAGTACTAACATCAACAACCAGGGTAAACAATGCAAAATAAACAGTATAAACGATGCAGACAGACAATGGAATGTTCATTAGGAGACCTGTAGGAGTCTGTATAATGTATATTTACAGGTATTGCTCTGAGGGTTATTGTCCAGTCATACTGTCGTGGGCTAAGTGTCCATCAGAGTGACAGCCTGGGGGGAGAAACTGTCCCTGGGTCTGGTTGTCTTGGTGCACAGTGACCTGTAACGCCGTCCAGAGGGGAGGAGTTCAAACAGATTGTGTCCAGGGT
>NW_018128172.1:0-529 GCF_001952655.1 Monopterus albus | reverse complement strand
GGCCTGAGCCATGAAGACGCGGTCCCATGCCAGCTACCCACACACCTTCTTCCGCGCATTGTCTAGAATGTCCAGTACATGAACTTCTAGGTAACATTGGCCTAGCGCCCATTTCCTTTTCTAAACATGAACAGAGCACAAGCCAAGATATTCTTACTTGAGCATGAGAAGAGAAACAGAAACAGATCTCTCCATGATTATATAAATACTTACACCCTTAGTAGTCACCGTTACATGACTACTGCAAATAATATAATCAGAATCAGAATCTGCTTTATTGGCCAGGTGTGTTGGACACACGAGGAATTTGACTCTGGTACATCGGCTCTCAATGTACATGTACATATCCCCATGCAAGGGGCAAGTAAACAGTAAACCAGCATAAGGCTGTGTAGTATAACAAAATAAACAGTACTAACATCAACAACCAGGGTAAACAATGCAAAATAAACAGTATAAACGATGCAGACAGACAATGGAATGTTCATTAGGAGACCTGTAGGAGTCTGTATAATGTATATTTACAGGT
>NW_018128171.1:464523-491092 GCF_001952655.1 Monopterus albus | reverse complement strand
AGGCCACGACGAGGGAAGGTAACACATGCCTCTGTTTGTTTAGCAGCCCTCCAACATGTTTGCTCAGAGTTGCTTGCTGCAAGATACAGCAAGAGTACCTGGATGCAAATGGTTGACTGACAACCTCGACCTGAAGTTTGGACTTTTCAGACTTTGCTTGATGTTTAAAAAGTTGTTAAATGTTTTTATTTGTTAAGCCTAATTACAAAGTGTGTGCTATAATTAAGAGGCACAGTACTGGCCAATCCAAAACCATGAAGGTAGGTAGGTAGGTACAACTTTATTGATCCCACAGTGGAGAAATTCCAGTGTTCCAACAGCAGTAAAGGACAAAACAACACGACACCGTAAGAATAAACACCCCACACATTGAGAAAACAAGATCCAGGTACCCGAAAATCCAAACAAAAAATATAGTATTTTGGAGACAATCAAGAACAAGAATAGACCTCCCACAGTTTGTCCCTGAGACACAAGTCAAAAAAGATACCTAGGAACAAGACAAAAAAGAATGGTATTGAGAGGAATCAAGAAAACAACCAGGATATCAAGAACAATCAAATATTACTCTCACAATTAATCCCACAATGGGGGAAAGAAACCTGTGTTTCAGCCATAATAATCCCTGAAGAACTACTCAAAAATACCTAAAGCAGGGCAATGTACGATATTTGAGAGAGATCAGGAGTAGGATATTACACATGAGCCTATTTACAATGCATTTCACCCCATGGAGCTGAATATTGCACCTCAGTCGACTATTGCATAATCCCTTATAATTTCACCTATCTTATCACTGCAGTGATGTGTTGTACAATCTGATGGCTGTGGGGAGGAACGACCTGTGGTAACGTTCCTTCTTACACTGGGGATGTAATAGTCTTGTGCTGAAAGAACTGTTCAGAGCCACCACTGTGTTGTGCAGGGGATGGGAGGGGTTATGCATGATGGATGTTAGTTTTGCCAGCATCCTTCTGTCCACCACCTCCTCGATGGAATCCAGAGAGCAGTCCAGGACACACCCAGCTCTCTTAACCAGCTTGTTAAGTCTCTTTCTGTCCCTGTCCATGCTACCTCCTGCCCAACCCACAACAGTGTAAAAAACTGCAGATGCCACCACAGAATCATAAAATGTCCAAAAGAGTTCCCCGCGCACACCAAAGGACCTCAGTCTCCTCAACAAGTGAAGGCAGCTCTGGCCCTTCCTGTACAGGGCATCTGTGTTGTTGGTCCAATCCAGTTCATTGTTGAGGTGGACACCCAGGTATTTAAAGGTGTCCACAATCTCAATATCTGAGCCCTGCAAGCTCACCGGTGTGAGTACTGGTGATTTCCGCCGGGGGTCAGTCACCATGTCTTTTGTCTTGCTGGTGTTCAGGACCAGGTGATTTTTCTCACACCATTCCACAAAGTCAGTAATAACCCCCCTGTATTCCCCCTCACCCCCCGATACACATCCAACAATAGCGGTGTCATCTGAGAACTTTTGTAGATGATGCCCCCATGCTGCAGACTACCACGTCAGACACAGTCCCGCAGCCTTATGAACTAAGGTCTGTTTGTGAGGTAGTTAATGATCCATTCAGACAGGTGTTGGCCCACACCTGCCCCCTCCAGCTTCCCCCTCAGCAGTGATGGCTGGATTGTGTTGAAAGCAGTTCAGAAGTCAAAGAACATGACCCTCTCAGTACTTCTGGGGGACTCCAGGTTAGATAGGGCTTGATGCAGCATGTAGATAATAGCGTCATCTACCCCGATGCCAGGTCGATATGCAAACTGCAGCGGGTCCAGCGCTGAGCTCACCTGGGCACGGAGGTGGCCAAGAACAATCCTCTCCATAGTCTTCATCAGGTGGGAGGTCAGGGCAACGGGTCTGTAATGGTTTGGCTCCTTGGGATGAGTTATTTTAGGAACTGGGACCACACAGGATGTCTTTCACAGAACCGGAACTCTCTCCAGGCTGGCAGGGTGGGAGCTAAGGACTGGGTAGAGTCAAATCTGTTAAAAAAAAAAAACAGATTCAGTTCATTTGCCAAGGTCTGGTCTCCTGCAGCCTGATGACCATCCCTACTACCATCTTCGTGACCCAAGATGTGTTTCAGTCCTTTCCACACCTCGCGTACGTTGTTCTTTTCCATGCTCTGCTCTAGCTTCTTCCCGTAGCTAGCCCTGCACCTCCACATCATGTACTTTAGTTTCTGCTGCACTCTGCTCAGCTCCTCCTTGTCCCCTGATAATAAAAACCTCTTCTTCTCATTCAGCAGTGCCTTTTAACTCAGGGCTCACCAATGGCTTGTTATTGGGAAAACATCGTAGTCTTCTGGATGGCACTGTATTTTCCACGCAGAAATGTATGTAATCCGAAATACAGTGTGTGAGGCCATCTATGTCCTCACCATGAGGACTACAGAGGATGTCCCAGTCTGTGGTATTAAAACTGTCTCTCAGCTGCTCAATTTCCCCCTCTGTCCATACCTTCACTATTCTTACCTGTGGTGACACCTTTTTCATCACTGGAGTATACACAGGAAGCAGGTGGACAAGGTTGTGGTCAGAGCGACCAAGAAGCAGGAGGGGGGTGGAGGTGTATGCATTTATGGCATTTGCATACAGTAGGTCCAGAGTTTTATTGTCCCTCGTGCTGCAATTAACATACTGTTTGAAGTTAGGGAGGGTGGCAGAGAAGGGGAGGGAGGCATGGTTAAAGTCCCCTGAGATGAGGATTAAAGCATGTGGGTACTGTGTCTGCAACCTAGACACGGTGCTCTGCGTGTGCTCGCACACACTTGCACGCAGCAGTAACATCGGCAGAGGGATTTACTGTATGTACACCGTCACCACGATTACATTTTCACGACATCCGAAAAGGGGTGTAAATTGGTTTAATCTCCGACCGCTGAGACGTGTGTCTCAGCCACCAAACCCTGTTTTATCAGTTCAGATGGGTTTGATTAGCGTTAGATCGTTGACTAACAAGATATTCATTCTGAATTACTTTTTTATATCACGGAAACTGGATTTCATGTTGCTGACTGAGACGTGGTTAAAGGAAGGTGAGCACTGCACATTTTCTGAGCTTCTTCCACCTGGTTGTTCCTTCCTCAGCTCCCCTTGTACGACAGGTCGGGGTGGTGGCCTGGCATGTGATTTTAAAAACAGCTTTCAATCTTGGCAGCTGACAGTGGACACTTATTCAAGTTTTGAACTACAGCTGTTTGTGATAGAACTTTCTCAACCGCTGCTGTGCGCTGTGGTTTATCGTCCTCCTAAATTTAATAAGTACTTTATTCAGGAGTTCTCTGACCTCCTGGGTTTTATCTTGCCAAAGTTTGACAGGCTTTTAATCCTTGATGATTTTAACATTCATGTATGTTGTCCGGGTGTCCCTTTGTCTAAAGATTTTTTATGTACTATTGACTCTTTTAACCTTACTCAGTTGGTGCATAGCCCTACACATGAGCTCGGACATACACTGGACCTTGGGGCTGCCTGTTGCCATTACTGAAGTATGCGGCTCTCGATTTTCCGATTATTTCCCTCTCTTATTTAATATTAATGTGCCTCCACAGTCCGATAAACCCTCTGTTCCTGCTGGTATCAGACGCTCAATCACCTCTTCAACAGCAGGAGAGTTTTGTACTTGCTTCAAAAATTCTGGTCTGTATCTGATGGGTGATGTGTCCTCCTACATGGATCCTGAGGAAGTATTAACTCTGTTAACCTCCACCTGTCAAGATATATTGGATTCTATAGCTCCCCTCTGATGTAGACCGATTAAGCCGAAGGTGGAACCTTGGCTAAATGACTTAACTTGGGAACATAGACGAAGATGTCGTAAAGCTGAACGTAAATGAAAGAAGGACAAACTTTATGTTTCTTTTTGCCATTTCAGGGACTGCTTGTCAGAATATCAGAAGGTGGTGAAATCTGCAAAATCGAATTATCTTTCTAACATTGTGGTCAGTAATCGTCACAAACCTCAGGTTTTGTTCTCTACAATCAACTCTGTTATTAGCCCATGTAATTTTACCTCTCATCCTGAGGCATCTGTCGAAATATGTGAGGGTTTTCTACATTATTTCACTAACAAAATTGCTAGCATTAGGCAATTCTCCACTATCACTTCTTCTGTCCAGCTGACCTTCCCCTGCCTTCTGCTATTTTTGACCAATTTGAGACTGTTTCTTTGCCTGTGTTATCAGAAGTGGTTTTACAAATGAAAACATCTCACTTGATTTCCTGCCAACAAGTTTAGACCAGTGTCCAAATTATCTTTTATGTCGTAAGTTTTAGAGAAGATTGTTCTTATTCAGCTCCAGTCTTTTCTGAGAGATAATGGCATTGAGGAGCAATTCCAGTCTGGGTTTAAATCAAAACACAGTACTGAGTCTGCGCTATTAAAAATTAATAATGACATTTTGTTGGCCAGGGGACTCTGGGGATCTAGTTCTGTTGGTGCTTTTAGATCTCTCTGCTGCCTTTGATACAGTGGATCATGATATCCTCATATCTCACCTGGAACAGTGTATAGGAATTTGTGGTACTGTCTTAATTGGTTTAGATCTTACCTCACAACCAGAAGTTTTTCTGTTAATATTGGTAACAGTTCCTCCTCCTCAACTATCCTCTCCTGTGGTGTCCCCCAAGGGTCTGTACTCGGCCCAACTCCCTTTTCCCTGTACATACTTCCGCTGGGATCACTTCTAAGGAGATATGGGTTCTCTTTTCATTTTTATGTGGATGACATCTAGATATACTTACCATTAAAAGCAGCTGGAGGGACATCTCTACAGCCACTGTTTGACTGTTTGATTAACCTGAAAGCCTGGACGGCTCAGAACTTTTTAAAATTAAATGAGGATAAGACTGAGTGTGTTTTATTTGGTGATCTGGTGAAATTTGCTGCTTTTAATCATGACTTAGGCCCCCTGGCTCATCATTTGAAGATGACTGTAAAAAACCTAGGGGTAACATTTGACTGTGACCTAAGATTCGACAAGCAGATCAACTCAGTCGTAAAATCTAGTTTCTTTCACCTGAGGTTGCTACAGTAAGTAAAGTCAAGTAATTTCTTTCTTTTAATGACTTTGAGATTGCAATTCATGCTTTTATAACTTCTAGACTTGACGGTTGTAACGCATTATACCTTGGTGTTAATCAGTTGTCGCTCTCTTGTCTTCAAATGGTCCAAAATGCTGCTTCTCATCTTTTAACAGGTACTAGGAAATTTGACCATATAACTCCGGTACTGGCCTCTCTTCACTGGCTTCCAGTCCATTTTAGAATTCATTTTAAGCTATTGATTTTTGTTTTTAAGGCTCTTAATGGTTTGGCACCGCCTTACCTCGCTGAGTTGGTGAGGTGGCACGAACCAACTAAATTACTCAGATCCTCAAGCCAGTTTTTTGTTAGAGGTGCCCAGGGCCAGATACAAACACTCAGGTGACCGTGCTTTTATTGTTGCAGCTCCTAAATTGTGGAATGGTTTACCTTTTAATGTTAGATCCTCTACAGACTTGACAACTTTTAAATCATTGGTTAAAACATGTTTATTCATGGCTTTTAATACATAGCGCTGTCTGATGCTTCCTCATTTTATCTGTTGATTCTGTGTAGTTGGTGTTTTTGTTCCTATGTTGTTTTATTTCTCTATTAATATTTTTTACTCTGGATTTGCATTGCCGTGTAAAGTACTTTGGTCGACCAGATGTTGTTTTTAAAGTGCTATACAAATAAATTTTGATTGATTGATACATGAGGGTACTCCATGGGAATATCCATAGTACTGCCATACACTGACAGCTAATAGTTCAATGTCTCTGCTACAGAATTTTTCCTTAACAGTAACATGTCCTGGATTGCATCATCTGTTATTTATGTACACAGCCAACCCCCCCTTTCTTCTTACTGCTCTCTGCTAAGCTTCAATCTGCACGAACTAGTGTGAATCCATGTAGGGAGACCACAGAATCAGAAATGTCCTTGTGCATCCAGGTCTCGGTGAAACACATCATGCTACTCTCCCTGTACACCCTTTCCACTCTTGTTAGCGTCGTTAGCTCATCCATCTTGTTCGATAGCGACTGTACTTTTCCCATAACGACAGATGGTAGACATGGCTTATACCTCCGTTTCCTCTCCCAGTGCTTTACACCAGCGCTACAGCCTCACATTTTATGTCGTATCTCTGTGGGAATCTCCAGCTTCTGCCCGTAGGGGAGCTGGACACGGCTGAGGGCGAGCAGCTGATCTCAAGAGTAAACAATGGGGCCACTGTTTACGGAGTCCCCTGACTTGGGAGCTCACAAAAAGTATAAAACATAATGCAAACGCAATAAAAAGTTGTACTCCTAGTAGCACTGCTCCACAGAGGCCTACAGAAGAAGTATAACACAAAGCAAACACGGAAAGCATGGGAAAAAAACACAAAAGAGGACAGAGCTGCTGGAACTCACTGACACTCGCGCGGCGCCGGAAGTAAAAGAACAGGCCTAGACCAAAAGCTAAGAATGTTTACTCACCTTCTGGCAATGCAGTGTAATCAAACACTTTAGCTGCACTCCTGCTCACCCAGCCACATAAACGATATGTGTAAAAAGATCCATAACAATATGTATATACTGTATGCATATAACAATAGCTCATTAAAGTTGAATTCAACTGTTTCACTGACTAGGTTTGCAAGAAAGTATTCAAGCATTCTCTGAAGTAAAGGAAAAGTAAATCACTTATGAGCACATATTTCAGTTAGTCTTTTATTTCTGGAAGAAGCTGACTCCCTGTAGCATAGCCTTTTCTGCTGAAAACCTTCTTATGCCCTTGCAGTTCTGCAGAGGTCTTTCACCTGGAAAACATGCATAAGGCTTTATTTGCACAATGCCAAACATCTTATATATAATTACACTGAAGAACTTAAATTTTAGACCTCTTAGACAAAAGCTGAATGCTACAAACTTAATCAAGTTGTATTGAAAATTTAACTTATAAATCGTTAATCTATGAGGCCACTTGCAGCCCTGTAGAAAGCACAGATGTTTGCACTCAGTTTGAGTTACTGCCATAGATCATGCTCTTAATCTTACTTTTACATGTACGTTTTAGCAAATGGGAAGCCAAGAACAAATGTAGTATCAGGTTACAGTTGCAATATAAGAGACTTTACTTTCATCTTCCACAACTTCATGTTACTTACCTAAATACTTAATGTTGCCAGTTTGAAATGGAAGGGGACAGTCTTATTTCAGTTTATTGTGTAGTTGGAAATCCCTGAGAGCATGCTAATAATGGAGAAGGTTTCTCATAGTGGACTGTAGGGGTCTTGTAAATATAATAATAAATCACCTGCATAAAAACAGTCCAACCTCCACCCAAGGTCAAACACTTCCGGCCAAGGCCAACAGTTCAAGCTTCCAGCTGAGGTCACTGATCCACCTTCATGTTGTCAGCAGCCAGGTGTCTTTCAGATAAAGTAATACTGGTAATAATGAAGTCATAAAGAAGAAAAACCCCAAATTTTCTGCACAAATTTGTATAAATGTTTGCTTTTTGATTAAAGATTGGATAGTTCAACAGTTATTTAAATTACCTGAGGATTAGAGGGAAAATATACCAGTGACATCTTAAATGGGAGTCACAAGCTCAAATGGCAGTTTTTAGCTTTAATAATGCAGTGCATTTTATATTTTATATATCAACTCATTATTTCATGTAAAAAATAATATAAAATCTTAATCTGAAAGTAACAAGTAGGCTAGTGGTTAAGGCCAGCGCTCTCGCCGCTGCGGCCCGGGTTGGAATCAGGGTTGTGTCAGGAAGGGCATCCGGCGTAAAGAACACGTGCCCAATGTCAACATGCAAGTGATCAGTGTGACAATTCGCTGTGGCGACCCCTAAACGGGAAAAGCTGAAAGTGACTTTCTTAATCTGAAAGTAACAAGTAGATACAGTTGTCATATAAAAGGAGAGAGGTGGAAAGTAGTTCACAATAACAGCATTACTCAAGAAAAGTACAAGAAACCCGCTATTTTGTATAGTATAGGCTATTTGTAACTATAGTTTTTGAGTAAATGCACTTTGATACTTTCCACCACTCAATTTTTAACGATCTGGAGTATTATTAGAAAGGTTTGTTTCAGGTCCATTTATATGGACGCCCTCAGCTGTGGCTCAAATAAGCTCCCAGTCATGGTTCAGTGAGAAACAAAGTGGTTGGCACAGAGCAGCAGCAGCAGCACCATCTGAGTCTCAGTTTTCTAATAGGATCGCAGCAACCCAAACAAACTGTGATACTGCTGATCAGTTATCAGTAACCTGAGCAAACCATGACAAATGGCAGATATATGCACTAGGGACTACTACAGCCTATGAGGTTAATTTACATTGATTCTACAATGTGTTTGTATATTTGTGAAAATAGTTTTTACCAGTTACAGTGCACTGAACTTGTCATATCAACCAGGTTCAATAGTAGACAACCAGACAGTATGTTGAAAGGTGTTATTGCAGAGTAATTATTAAATTGCTCAACATCCATTTTTGATCCATAAAGGTCAAGAGAATACAGAATGTACAGAGTATGGATGCATGGCCCAAACGTTAAACAGCACAATTTCACACAGTAAAATGGCTTCAGTCACAATCATATTTAATGCTAAAGGGATGACTTTTTTTGTAAGCTAACCCAGAAGTTAGCATCACCTTGGTTCCCTCGACAAAAGGCCAATGGGAAATTTTCCATAGTTTTTGGATTGTTGTGGAAAACAAGCTGTGACAAACAATGATTTATGACATTTACATGTTTGTTCAGCAAGATCATCTTTACCACTGAACACTACATTTAAGACTTTCGAAACCCAAACACAATCGCCAGAAGTAGAAAGCTATTCTTTGGCTATAAATTATACTGTGGTCCCATGACTTCAGCATCCCCACCACGGCTTCCACACTTACCTCTTCTACAAAATCCTTTCATCCTGACCTGATCTAGCTAGTGACTATGGCTGTGTCAGTTAGAATAAATAGCAAGTGCAAGAGTATAAACACAACAAGGCTGTAAAGATGGGCTAGAGAGTAGAGGAGTTTCCATGTTCAGCATGATGGTGTGTCTTATTTAGCCACTGACATATTTTATTTTACAGAACAAAATGTGAAAATTTTATTGGCCTTGTTTTAACCACAGACCTTATTTTTGGCATCTAACTAAAACCCATTCAAAAGACCCATAAACTTCAGAGCGAGGGAACCAGAGGTGCAAAAATGCTGACTCAGTTTCAGGGTTTAGGATTCCCTACTATGGCACTCTATACACAGCCTCTTCCTCTAACACCAAATGATTACTTGTTAATCAGGTGTCAAATGAGTTGCTGTCAAGTTTGTTTTTGTCACTTATGCTGTGCAGTAATGTGAGCAACTCTTTTGGATAATGCTGCATTAAACATTAAATGTCTTCACTTACTGTTAAGAGAAATAGGCTAAACATTTATAAGAAACAGAAAGTACAGTATGTTGCTGTGGATTCCAGGAGGGACCCTGTGACCTGCAACGTGAGCCTATATTTGTTTACATTTTAGAAAACCAAGTATGGCAAATTTGCTGTTAACATGTCCGGATAGTTTTTTTAGTTTACTATTGGATGTATTCCTACTGTATAATCCCAGGGAATTAGACAATAAAAAAATCCACCATACAGCAATGATCCTCAGACAACTTGTGGAGTTATAAGAAGTCTCTTCTGTCTGTGCTTTCCAGTCAGGTTTTTGGATGTTTATTTGCCATGGATATCTAAGAGAATGAAATCCTCATAAAGTGAAAGTAACACTGAATCCTAAATGTTTCATGTCTGTGTTCAGATTTGATTAAATTATGACTGATCTTTGACACAAATTGTGGCAGTCAGGCACTAAGGGTTTTGAAATGAGCCTGCTTTAATTTCCTCCATTGTTGTTTTTGTTGCTAAGCAGTAAATGCAAAAGTAGGATCACACTCAATGACAAAAATGTACTTTATTTTGTGAGAAGACAAAACGTTTTCAGCCGTCCAGCCTTCATCAGTGTCCCAGTCTCACAGTACAGCTGCTTCTTTAAACATGACATGCAGGTGAATCCTCTTGAGATAATTATCCTGCACCTGGTTAAATAATCTTGACAAAAGCAAGCTGGGTTCCTAGGACTTGGGCAAAAGTGGCATTTTTTTCAGTCTCAAGCACAGCCCAACAATTGGTCCTCCAACTTAACTACATCTAAAGGCACCAGTGTCATACACACACAACATACAATCAGCTCTACCACAGGTCAGTAATAATAAAAAGTTTAATAAATTGTATATCTATACAATTATGTTATATATGAGTTCAGACATGCAAAACCATTCCCTTTTTAGTAATGATTTCAAGGGAATGTATTTGGATATATAGCCTTAAGATGAAAAGTGAAAACGGGCCTCACAGACCCGAAGAGAACACAAGGTTAAAACTGTGTATCCAAATGGTTTAAGTGAAGAATATAATCCAACTGTTTTTCTATAAATACACGGGTCCTTATATAGCAACAAACTCAACTACCTGTGCAATTTCTGTTTTTGTGACAAGCACATCACATTGCCTTGACACCAAGCAGCATTCTGTCAACGTCATGCCAGCAGGTGTGTCTGGATGAAAATGGGGTGTATCCAGGTAAATTTTGGGTACGCTGGTAATACGAGGGTGCACAAAGGGTGCACTGACCAGCCAAAACCACATCTGTGGTCAACAGTCAAATCATCATTGCTAGTTAATGGGCCCTTTGACCGTGATGCTGTGGATCCACAAAATAGGGCCCACAATGTTTATGTAATCTAGCTCAGATATCCATCCTTGTATGAACAGCTGTATGCCCCATGTTTGCAGTGCATGCCTTGTTTTTGAGCGACAGCAGCCCAAACGACAAAAGCAACTTCCTATTGTTTTTACAACACTTGAATGAATCACTTGCATGGAATCTATAAAAATTAAGGTTTTAATTTGTGAAGGGAGGTACATGAATGCCCCTGCAATCATCTAAGACAGTCAAGTTGTTGGAGACCCCTGATCTAAATAATATTAATACCTATGCAAAACTATGTATCCAAAATAAAACAGACAGGCAAGATCATTTAGTACTGGATTCAATGATCAGGACTTAACTTAACCCTTGTGTTCTGTTAAGGATCATAAGAGAAAATTTAGCTGGTGGGGGAATTAGATAATTAATGTAATGCTTTCATGGTGGGGAAATTGATTTCTGTTCACAGAGCTGCTATTTGCATTCAAAGATATCCTGCTATATTTCAGGGGACCGGGCTAAATGATGCTAATTCTAAACATTTCATTAAAAGCCTCAGATTTTATGTTTTTATGTCACGCAGAGTGTAGTGAGCCTTATACACTGCCATACCACCCAAAGTACCTATATGCCTGACACTTTGTGTTCCATCACACTGTCTGCTGGTGAAAGGTGGGAGGGGAATTGGGAAAACTCAGACAGGAGTTGAGATGAGATCTAGAAGCTGTGTCCACGTTGACTGTGAACTTTTTTCTCTCTGGTCTCATACTGTCTATTGTTTTGAGTGGCAATATACTCAATTTGGTCCACTTTACTTATGTTTCACACTGACATACACACAGACGCCACTCCCACCAATGCACCGACAATGGCACACTCACATACAGATGAGGCTGGGTCTCCTTTCCCTGGCTGCTCTCAAAGCCCTTGGCACTGCTTGTTTACCCTTCACTGTGACAGCTGTGTGTGTGTTTCTTTCTGTGGGTCTGTGTGTGTCGATCTGAGGAAGGAGATATTGCGTGTCAAGTGCTCTCCAGGGCTAAACTATCATTTCTGAGTGTTATCACACCATCCTACTTCCCAGGGGTTGGCTGTCTTTCTCTCTGTCTTTCTCTCTGTAACACACACACACACACTCTCTCTCTCACACAGGAGGCACACCAGACTGTGTTAGTGCAGTGAGGCGTGTAGTCAGAGAGGAGAGAGGAGACTGGAGTAAGTTGACCAGTTGGTAAGCACTTTGTCAGACTGGAAAATCAGTCATGCAGTGGTTCAATTCAGACGCGCAGCATTGCAGGACCTCTCTGACCTCCAGCTACAACACAGAGAGTAAATTCAACTGTGAGGTCAATGAAGTCTACGGACCACTAACATATAGTACACATCTTCTGACAGCAGATACTGATTTTTAATTGCCTTCTTTTACTCTATCTATCCATCCTTGCCATTGCTTTGCCTAATAATCATTTGTTGAATAATGTGCATCAAGGAGAATGTCATCCCCAAAAAGAGACAGCAACATTCATTTCAGCAAATCCTCCAAAACAACATAATGTATGTTCATGTTCAAATGACCACTACTGGTCATAGGGATTATGGGTTTTGTTCATCAGGAGCAAATGATGAAGCAGGGCCACAAAATCTGCATAGGAAGGATGTCATGGTGGATGGATCAAAACATCCATCTTTAAGTTGGTAGACTGCAGTTCGTTTATGGTCAAAGTGGGTTTGTGTTTAACCATAACTATGAAATTTTCCCCAGCCAAATGTTTGTAACTGTAATGATGATGACAAAGATCCAGTATACATAGTTTGTGCTGCCAGGTAATTACAACGAACTTTCATGTGTCATAGTTTGGCAGCATTTATTGTCCGTGTTAATTATGACATGAGAAAAGGAGTATATGTGACATATTATATAGAGGCGCAAAGTCTGTGTTAGGAGGAGAAGGAGGTTAGGGTGGATGGCTTGATACACAGAATGCAGGACTTTCTTTCAGGGGAGCCGAGTTCAGTGAGTTTTCGCTTACTGTGGTTCAGTGGGTAGAGCGGTTGTCTCCCAACTGGAGGGTTGAAGGTTCGAATCACGGTGCATGCAGTCGACATGTCGAAGTGTCCTTGGGCAAGACACTGAACCCCCCATATTTATGACAGCTTACAACATGACAGAGTTCCAGTAGCTTGTTGCTAGGTAGCCTACTAGCTGGCCATCATTTTTATGGTTGTTTCCATGATGAGCTACTGCACCACACTGGTCTTACACACCCATGTATTAACTCCACAGGTGATTTCACTTATTTTTGCTGAAGTCGCCTCTTCCCAGGTACCTTTGTTGCATGTACACCATTATTATTCTTATTGGCTCATGGAGTATAGTGACCAGTGCTCAATCTGAACAAAGACCTAATAAACCAGAATATAAAACACCTGTGTGGCTGTGCAGTGCCTCTAACTAGTTTTTCTGTCTGTACTCTATAATGCATTTAGTGTGCATCAAATGACACATGCCAAATAATGGGCAGATTCCTCCACCCATGGAGATGCCATCTGCCTCTTTGTCACCTGCCTGTTAGGAGCCAAGATTCAGGCCACCACGATCCCTCACCAGCTGCCCACAAGCAAACCAGCTGTGTGTGCAGTGCCTATGCAAGGTTGGAATCTAACTCAACTTTTCTGTGTTGTGGTGGGTGGGTGGCTTTCAGTGACGTGCGGTCAGGGGAGGGTCAATCTTGAAAAGAAAAAAAAAGTTAACCATAAAATATAATAAATGTTAATATTTGTCGGCTGGTATGTGTTGTAGGCCCTTTTGCCGTTCAAATCCGATGTTGAAGGAATTTTTTTCAATAAAGAATAGCAGAATTCCCATATGTCCCGTTCAAATACATGGAGGAGATGTGCGATGAGGCAGCACCTTGCTGTGCCTCTCGGTGGATTGTGTAATCCTCACAAACTGTATGCGATGCAAATAGTGTGTCGCTGTCCCTCTATATATCGCAAATAAAATGCTTTCAAACTGATTATATGTTCTGCCTTGTTTGCCATAATATGGATAATGTATAAAATGTAGTTGTGTAACGTGTTTAGGCTCGCAGATTAACCATAAAACCCAATAAAAAAGTTACTCAGTGAGTGAGGCAAACAGTACGCCTGCCTCAAGGCAGAGGGCGCTAGTGAGCCCACAGATTCTTGCGCTACCTACAATCTTCTTCGTGCTTGTTTATATTTCCTTTACAATCCGCCTTATCAAAATGGAAGATTACATTTCCAAGATGAGAAAATTAGCAAATCTGGACTTTCAATCAAAACATTTTTGACAGTCTGGACATTTTTGTCCAGAAGGATCTTCTTTATTGAAAACATTTGTTTTAATATTGGATTCGAACGGTAAAAGGGTTTGTAATACATACCAGCTGACAAATGGATTTCGTGTACAAGTAGAGGTAAGACCATAAACTTTTGTTATTTCTAGTCAGAAATAAGCTCAATTGGAATAAATTTTAACCTCAAATTAAATATGGGTTACGTTTGTGTGAAGAATGCTGATATGAGATAAACATAACGCATTGTCTGTTAACAGACTATTTGTATTTGTAAATCTGACTGTAAAAGAGTTAGTGCCTCACCAGCTGTCAACCTCACCGCACGTCACTGGTGGCTTTGCTATACACCACCAATATGTGACATGTTTCATGCAAAAACCACAGCTTACTTTCAAGAAAGGATAAGCCATATTTATACTTGTGTGTTAAGGGATTATCACCAAAGCATACTTCTGTATTCTCTGCAGCAACAGGCTACACTATGGCTTAAGTTCACTTCTTCAAAATTGTAAATACATGTCTGGGCTACAACAGATTTGGAGATATTGCATGGATGCTACCAGATTTTCAACTTGGGCTACTTACAGTATGTTTTTGGGATGCTGATGGAAACTGTTACAGTCAAAGAACACATACAACATATAAGTATAATATGTATAATAAGTTGAAGTTCAGCAGTCTTTTGCTCGCAGCAGTTGTTGCTTTTTATCACAAAATGAAAGAAAGAATGTGAACGTGATTACTTTTATGATTACCATTGTTTTCAGTAGTTATAATCAAGGCAAACCTTCCTGTCATCACTCTATTACACAAAAACAAATAATGAAAAATTAAAAATAAATAAAGAATGTCAACTCAGTTACACAGTTACATGATTAAAACAGGTTTTGCCCTGATGATGTACAGCACATCTATCTACTGTGGTGTTGTGATAGTGCTACTGATGGGTGAAACCGGACACTTAGCTCTAAAGGATTACCGTGCACCATGACGCAAAAGTAAAATTATGGTTATCAAGTAGCATTTAAAGCAAGAGATTCAAAACTCTCCTCTGAATTAAAATTGATTAAAAATTGCATCCGATCCATCAAAGCCAACATAAATCAGCCCTTAGTTTTCTCCTTCCATTCCTTTCCCTTTCAAAAAGAAGAAATAATTGGGCAAATGGCCCTGTGGAGTCTCCTAGACTTACCATCTATTAGTATATCACATCATGGGATAATGGATGGTGCCTGTGCTCCTCACAGTTAACAGCAAGCATGAAGCCCATACCAACAGACTAAGGGGAGAAAAAGCATTGCTGATTAACATGTTTTTAGCACCACAGTCCACATATTGTGTTGTGGTAAGAACACAATATGCAGGCTAATCCTGCTCTTAGCAGTCTGGAGATGGAGGCTTTTGTATTTTTCTATACTGCTGGGTTTCTGGGTTTGATACGTTTGCCCTTTGCAAGTCTGGAGCTTTCCCTTTCACTGGCAGTGACTCATCTGTGATTTGCAGGATTGGAGTGATGCAAACACATGCGTGGGCTTAGACACCCATATGAAGTAGCCGTCTCAACAGATAAAGTCGTGGTGATTGTGGAATCCCATTACAGAATTCAGCCAGGCTTTCCGCTCACCCTTGGACTGCCAGTGACAGGCACAGCTGTTACGGTTTGTCCAAGGACTGTGCATGTGCATACCTGTGTTTGTTTGCAGTTGCTCAGGAGTGCAGCAGATGCCTCTGTTTGAGGTGTCCTTGAAATGCGTCCCTGACCACCAATTAGCGCTGCCTTTTTTGCCCACTGCAATGCCGCCCCAATTAGTATCAAACCAATAGCTGTTACGACCTGCCATCAACCACTCTGAGCTGGCGCCACACCTCTGCTCTGCCACTTAAGGCATCAAGACACCGGGTCATTGCTGTTAAATGGCTGTCACCAGGTATTTAATTATACTGCTGCTACAGCTAATAGAATGGCTGCCACTTTTATTTGTGAACATAAAGAACAAGGATAACATTTTTTGGTTATTTGATTGCAGGGGAAGAGTGACTGTGGATTGTTAGTTTATCCATCTATCCAACAGTATGTTGCCCTGCAATGATTGTGGAGAAACATTCAGTAATTATGCATGTGTGTGATGTGAAAGATGACTGCTTGCCCAAATGGGTGAGCGTCACAGCCAGAGCATGCTATTCATCATATTGACACACAGTAATTGTCAGTAACGTGTCGTTATTCTTGTTAGTAGGAGTACAAAGATTACCCGGTACATATTGAACAACCAAGAGTCAGATTTGGCAACATCTATGCATAAGCAAAGGCCCAAACCAAACTGTGTTTGGAAATGGTCAATGCACACCACTTTTTAAAATCAAATTTAAGACTTTGAAAGACCTTTTTAAGACCTAAACAAAGAATAAATAATACAATTTCTGGCAGGACAAATGCATACTAGCACAGGTGTAGTGTGTAAACATTTTTCATTCAAATAAAATGATCAAAATATCAAACACAAATATCCCATGTATGCACAATGCATGGGATAATGTGTTATATATACTTTAAAGCTAAAGCTTATTTAGATGCTTTAGATTACTGGTGTGACCACACAGTCTATGAGTGTGACAGTAGAATCATTAATGGAGAGAACAGCATGTATGGTTTTGGTAACTTGCAAGTCAACAGTCAAGTGTAAACACAAACACATAAATTAATACAGTGCAATGCAACCGTTCTATAGAAAATCCTATCTCATGATAGTTCTAGGGTTCCATTTTTGATTTAAATGTTTCCAGAGAGATATTAATTAAATTTTGCTTCTGAAGTGGTCATTTGTTTCTCAGAAAACCATTTTAATATCAAGAGGGTGAACAAAATTACAGAAACACTCTTCACAACATAGCACAATTCATCACCAGCAAAACCCACAACCTCCACCGCTTGGAGTTGAGTTGCAACAAAAACTTATTATAAGTAACAAAAACCTAACATAGCGTTCATTGCAATGGGATTATGGCAGGACTGGTATTGGAATCAAATGGAGATAATGGAATTACCTGTAGTTCTTACTTGGTAAAGTGTTCTGAGATGACTTCTGTTGTGATTTGGTGCTATACAAATAAAACTGATTTGAATTGAAGCTTGGGAGTGGGACCAGACCTGAACTATGATTCTTCTGTTTTCACACTATTTAACCCACTCACACCTTCATACTTACACTTCTGCTTGTCTTTCAAATGGCCAAAGCTCCGTCAGTGTGCCTACTTACCATCGACTTTCTCTTGATTTGCTTTGAGATGATGGATCATTCCATCATTGGATGGACCTCTCAACCTGGTTGCTTCAGGTGGTGTCTGGGCCACAGCCAGTGCACCAGTTCCACGCGCTCCTCTCGACATTCACCGACGGCTCTCCACTGGCACTCCACTCCAAAGAATAGGCACAGTGGGTTTCATCCAACTGGGGTCACTCACTTACGCCTGCACCGCGGCCGGGTAGGCTGCTTGAGGACACCAGTTTTCTCCTGTTGGGGGTCACCCCTCTTCTTCTACTGGTGTGGCTGCAGTCTCTCTTTTTGAACCCTTGACTGGACCTTCTGTTTCCTCTTCTTTTTCTCTGCTGTCTTGTCTTCCAGGTGCTGGGCCGCCTGTTCTTTCCCCTGTTCATTTCCTCCTTTTCTTCTTCTTCAGGTCCGAGGCTATCACCTCTTGCTTCTTTGGCAGTCACCAGGTCCTCTGCTCCGTTTCTATCCTTTATAGGCACCAGTACCACCTGCAGCTATCGCTACATACTACGGCACCAGAACCATCCCCACCCATCCTTCTTGAGAGCTCCTGCACTTGGTTTTGGGGGCATGTGGGAAATGAAATGATTTGCTGATTCACAGTCTCTCTGGTATCACCCCTAATCTTCCTCAGGTCACTCATCCATTTTTGAAGCTGCCACTACAGCTTCCACAAAAGGAATCCCTGACCACCTTATCAAGCCCACAGGCAGCTGGGCTTAGCAGACTTATTTTCTCTATATGTGATCTAAACATTGAGACTCTTAACCATTCAGTCTGCACTTATTTGTTATGTTTTGAGGGTCTGCCACTGCTTGAGAGTAGCATAGACCTCCTTAACCTTCCCCAAAAGTGTCAAGTTCACAAGAATTCTCTGTCCTTACACTTCCATTCGTACTGCTAGTGAAATGGATGTAAAGTAATTATCTCCTTTCGGGAGCAGGACCTGACTGCAACTACACCCCTTCCATTTTCACACTATTTAACGCACTCAGACCATCATACTTCCACTTCTGCTTTTTTGTTACCACCACCCCCACCCAGCCCTCTCTTATCTTGTTTCCCTCTGTTCTTATTTCCCTGCTGGGGGTCTGCCAGTCCACCGCTGACCTACTTAGCCTTCCCCAACATCGTTAAGTTCACAATCATGCTCTATTCTTATGCTTCCATTTGTACTTTGTGCGGACAGGTCCCTGCTAGTATACTACTTTTATATTAGTGTATCTATAGTACTTGTATAGTCTTTTATCCAGCAGGAGCTGATGATGTAGTGGCAGCAGATGTGTGACAATCTACATACTTTCTCACATACCAGTGAAGTGTCTGTGTGTCTGTCTTCATATTGGACTCAACTGCTTTAATTCTACTTCTCTTAAGTTTAAAAAACTTTTTGGCTTATCTTGCCGGTTGCCTCAAAATCATTACATGTGACAGCTAACATTCCTGGCACTTAAAGCTACTGTATCTTCTTATCTTGCTAGCTTCTTCTTCTCTTTTCCATTCGTGATAAATGTGGAAGACAGCGCTCATGGATAGCGTATTAATAAGTCACATGAATGCAAGATGTAGCACACAAAAATAAGCAATAAGAAATGACAATGCTAACAAGAATTGTTAGACAGACTATGCACAACCCTAACCCTTTGATAAAGTATTCAGACATCTCAGTCTAAGCATCATCTCAAAATTAAGGACATGTCATGATTAAACAAATAATAATAATAAATAAATAAGACTTTTAAATACATTTTTGAGCTTAAACTTTTAAAATCTAATTTTAGACTTTCTAAGGATCCTTGGGACAATGTCTGTGATCCACTCTGCTCTAGCATATACAGCTGGTGTCAAAGGTGGATCCATGCTCCTCCACCACATTTAATACCTAAGATGCTTGAACAAATACCTGAACACAATGCTGCAGAGTACGAGTTGTATGTCTGTGCTGTTGTATTGTAAACCTGTTGTGGTTTTATATTTTTCTAGAATATATTTTTGTACTTAGAGTCTGTAGGGTTTTATTTTTTTGGTTTTGTATTTAATGACCTTGACTCCTCCAGCCCCAGTAAGAACCTGCTACCACCTGTTTAAGTTGCTCTCTTGTACATGCATTTTGACACTGTCTGGGTTGTTAAGTTCCTCCATTCACCCTCTCTGTAAAGAGGGATATGTTTCATTCATGATCAGCCCCCTCCTCTCTTCACTGGCTCCAGTCACAGAATGAGTCACACACATGCACACTAGCATTTTGAATGCATGCACTTTTAATTGATGAGTAGATGAAAGGTAGGGGAGCTAGAGAAGAAAGTTGTAGTTGAGGAAGAACTGTGTAACATGACAAATCTGCCATGTGCTGGCATGGGCGTGTTTGTGTATATGTGTGTATACTTAGATTGCTCATTAGCCCTGTGGCACCCTGAACCAGGTTTCTATGTCATGATGTCATGCTTCAGGGGCTGACAGACACACACACATCTGGGCCTGTGCTTGTAAGCAGCACACTTTAACCCAGCATTAACCCAGATTAGAGCAACTTCCCTGTTATGCCCGAGGGCAGAAACACCTGACACACATACACATAGTGACTAACACACATTGGCAAAGTCAAAAATATTGAATGTCACAAAATGACTCACTGGAAACTTGGAAGAAATACAAAACAACATCCAGACAGGTGACAAATAAATAAGTGAAGGGGGGGGCTCTTTTCCTGCCAGTGCACTTTCTGCGTCACCTCATTTGCGGATGTTATGCAGTTTTCCTCAGGCGCATGTTTACTTTTTGTTGTACATTGGCGTGTTTGGTATCTTTCTGCCATGAATGAATGCACTTACACTGAGGTTGGAGGAGAGGCGCAGTTGAGACCATGTACATGTTAACTAGGCAGCACAGTACAATTTTGGTTCTGGTTTTGACCCGAAATAGCGATAATGACAACACCTGCTCAGGCCACCTCTTATCACTGTCACAGGTGTATTTGCAATTTTCCTGATACGTGCATAGGCTGGGAAGCATAAGCTCATGTACACACATATATTTAAATGGCCGCATGAATAATAAACCCTTAAGGAGAAGGATAATCACCTTTACTGGCCAAATATGTTACACACAAGGAATTTGTACAGAACCGATGGCAGCCATCTGCAGCGCCAACTCAACCGATGGCTCTAAACATCAGGGGCAATGGGGGGTTCAGTGTTTTACCCAAGGACACTTCCACACGTAGACTGCCGGCACCAAGATTCAAACCTTCAACCTTCTGGTTGGGAGATGACTGCTATACCCACTGCACCATGCCTCCCCACAACTTAAATCCACAACTGGACTGGAATTTACTCTGAATAATTTATTGTGTATCATGAAGATTATTTAGAAGATAAACTGGTTCTCAGTATGTAGCTACAAATGTGAATATGGTGTACATCAGGATGCATCATTTGTAGGCTATGTGGAACCAGTGTTTGGGAATCACATAGACATAAAAGCAGCTGTAGGTGGAAATAAAGTCAGCAACACATCCACTGGCTGTGCACTCTGGTGGACCACAGTCCCTTTTACCACAAATGCAGTGATTACAATGTGATTTTATTGTATCATTTTAAAACCTGTGAATTGTTAATAAGATTACATGCGAGACCTTGTGGATTTTGCACACTGACTGCAGCTGTAAAATATGCAATATAACTACTGTTAGTTACTTGAGCAGAGACTTCTTCCATGCAGAAAAGCTGGTCAGTGACATTAGAAGACTACTGAATAAATCTTTAAGTGCAGTACCTCAACAAATAGTTTTGTCATTGTCAGTTTAGGAATGAAAAACATAGAGTAACTGGCAGGAGAAGACATGGGGAAAGAAACTCTCCTCTCCTCAGACACACACTACCCTGGTCTTTAAAGGGGATGAGAGCAGCTGGTTTGATTGGACATAACCAAAGCTAGCCCCGACTCCACCTGCTCACAATGTGTTCCTCACTATAATAATATATATAATACTGTACCACTGAACATACCCATATTTAACTTGCGCCTGGACTTTAGACATAAGTTTAGCACTGTGTCCTCCTGCCGTTGCATATTTTATATTAAATATTTTTTCAAAGTTACAACATGTAACATGTAAGCCTCTTACAAGTTATTGTGATGGTTTGTGTTTGCAGAAAAATTTGAAAATCTCAGTGAAAACTGGTGCATCAGCAAATGCCTTCAGCCCATTCTCAATCCTTGGGTGAGATCTGTGGGGTTTGGGGCTTGAAGCCTACACTGATGTTTCTCTCAATGTCTTTGTTGTTTTTACCATTTGGGGTGCCAAGATTTTTTTATGGTGGATTTTTATTTTAATTTCATCTTGGATATGGGATTTCAATTACTTCTAAAGTTTAGTTAATTTTCACATTTTCACTTTGTGCTATTTAGATGCACTTTTTACAATTAGTAGACATAAACTTTCTCAAAACACTGGTTTAAAAGCTTCTCAGAAAGTAGTTTAAATGATGCTGAGGGCTTTGGGTGTTGTCATAAATTTACGTGTATGTGGCGCTGATATGTTGTTCTCTTTTACCAGCAGTATAGACCTCCTTGTCATCAGCCTAAAATATACAATCAGCCAGCACAGGTGACATTTATAAGTTGTGGTATTGTGACACCAAACTGCTTCTAATAATGGTTTTTAATTGAGACTGGCTCCATCCATCCATCCATTATCTTCCGCTTTTCTGGGGTTGGGTTGTGGTGGCAGCAGGTTCAATAATGTAGTCCAGATGTCCCTCTCCATGGCGACATGTTCCAGCTCCTCTAGCAGGATTTCAAGGTGTTCACAGGCCAGATGAGAAGTATAATCTCTCCAGCGTGTTTTGGGTCTGCCCCGGGGTCTTCTACCAGCTAGATGTGCCCAGAAGGCCTCCAATGGGAGATGCCCTGGAGGAAAACTGATAAGATGTCTGAACCATCTTAACTGGCTCCTTTTGATGTGAAGAAGCAGTGGTTGTATTCTGAGTCCCTTCCAGATGTCTGTAAAATGAGAGTTTTGCCTTTCAGCTCAGCTCCTTCCTCATCACAATGGTCTGGTACAGAACATTACTGCTGATGCTGCCCCTATCCACCTGTCAATCTCACGCATGATTTTACCTGCACTTGTGAACAAGACCCCAAGATACTTAAACTCCTTCACTTGGGGCAGCAACTCACTCCCAACCCAGAGGGAGCAGTCCACCATTTTCTAGCAGAGCACCATGGCCTCAGACTTGGAAGTGATAACTCACCCCTGCTGCTTCATACTGGCCTGCAAACTGACCCAGTGGATGCTGGAGGCCACGGTCTGATGAAGCCAATAAAACCACATCATTATCAACTAGCAGAGATGCAATTCTGAGATCCCCAAACTGGACACTTTCCTCCCTCTGGCTGTGACTTGAGATCCTGTCCTTGAAAATCACAAATAGGATCGGTGTGAAGGGACAACCCTGACAAAGGCTAACACCAACTGGGAATGTGCTTGACTTCTTGCCAAGTATATGGACACAATTCTCACTCTGGTTATAGACAGGTGGGATGGCTCGTACCAACAGCCCTAGTGCCCCCGTACTCCCAAAGTACCCCCCCACAAGATCCCGTGAGGGACCCAGTCATAGGCCTTTTCCAAGTCCACAAAACACATGTGGACTGGGTAGGCAAACTCCCAGGATCCTTCCAGTAACCTTGCAAGAGTCAAGAGTTGGTCCAGCATTCCACAACCTGGAAGGAATTCAGCTAGGTGTTCGCAACGCACCCTCACTACACATTTGGTTTTGCCAAGTCTGTTCAGCAACCTCAACAGCTACAATAAAATTCATCAAACATTTAACAACAATATCAACAGCAATCTTCATGAACGCAATCAGTAACAGTGACTATCACATTTTACAGATTAACTGTAAAAGTATTCATTGGTTTCTAATCAGAGTGACTGTAATGGATAAAGCTACATAGTAACTTAATGTATCTTAATTTAACCTGCTTTCATGCAACTGAGTCAAGGCTAAATTCAGAAAATCAAATTAAATCAAATTTTATTGGTATAGCTCCAAATCACAACAAAAGTCATCTCAGGACACTTTACAAACTCAGGTCTAGACCTTATTGTTATCACTATTATTACAGAGGGAAACCCAACACATCCTTCTTGAGGAAACACTTGGCAACAGTGGGGAGGAAAAACTCCATTTAACGAAAGAAACCTCAGACAGATCCCGGCTCTTGGTGGGCGGCCTTCTGCCTCAACCGGTTGGGGTGAGTGGATAGAGGAGAGACAAAAGAAGAAAAGCAACAGGACACAACAAACAATCAAACACTGGTCAGGGTGATGTGGCCGGTGACTGCTCATCAGAAACATAGAGCTCCAGAGCCAGGACTACCTGCAGAAAGGTACAGGGAGAAAGAGAGGACACACTACGGGAGAGAGGAGACACAAAGTTAGTGATGTGTAATGGTGACATATAGAAGCATAGAGAGAGAGGAAAGGAGAGGAGAGGGGAGGAGATGAGAGGAGAGAAACTCAGAGCATCATGGGTCCCCCCAACAACCTAGGCCTATAGCAGCATAACTAAGGGAAGGTTCAGGGTCACCTGATCCAGCCTGAACTATAAGCTTTATCAAAAAGGAAAGTCTTAAGTCTAATCTTAAAGGTAGAGAGGGTGTCCGCCTCCTGAACTGAGACTGGGAGTTGGTTCCATAGGAGAGGAGCTTGATAGCTAAAGGCTCTGCCTCCCATTCTGCTTCTGTGGACTCTAGGAACCACAAGTAAACCTGCACTCTGAGAGCGAAGTGCTCTGTTAGGATGATAAAGCTCTACGAGGTCTTTAAGATACGATGGAGCCCTGTCATTATGGGCTTTGTATGTTAGGAGAAGGATTTTAAATTCTGTTCTGGATTTTACAGGGAGCCAGTGGAGAGAAGCTAATATGGGAGAGATATGATCTCTCTGGCTAGTTCCTGTCAGTACTCTGGCTGCAGCATTTTGGATTAACTGGAGGCTTTTTGGGGAATTATTGGGACATCCTGATAATAAAGAGTTACAGTAGCCCAGCCAGGAAGTATACAGGAGATGATACACCGTTCACCCATTCACACACCGATGATGACATGCTGCCACACAACGGCGCTAGTCAAGCCACTGGGAGCAATTCGGGGTTCAGTGTCTTGCTCAGGGACACTTAGGCATGCAGGAAGACCAGGAGTTGAACCACCAACTTGTTGGTCAGGAGACGACTGCCCTACCTCGTGAGCCACAGCCACCCATGTAAAGGCCATATCCTGGTCAAAAATGACTCCAAGGTTCCTCACAGTAGTACTGGAGGCAAGAGCTATGTCATCTAAAGTAACTATATGATTAGATAGCATATTTCTAAGGTTTTCAGGCCCAAGCACAATGACTTCAGTTTTGTCAGAGTTTAGAAGTAAGAAGTTAGAGGACATGCTTGAAGTTTGACCAGCTGATCTGCATAACAATGCTGTGCTTCCTGATAATATTGCCTAAAGGGAGCATGTATAAAGTGAAGAGAATTGGACCTAACACAGAGCCCTGTGGAACGCTGTGACTAACTTCAGTTTGTGTAGAAGATTCATCATTAACATGAAGAAATTGAAATCTTTCTGATAAATAAGATTTGAAGCAACTTAGTGCAGTTCCTTAACATGTTCAAGTCTCTGTAATAAGATGCTGTGATCAATGATGTCAAAAGCAGCACTGAGATTTAAGAGGACAAGTATGGAGACAAGTCCTTTATCTGAGGCCAGGGGGAGATCGTTGGTGACTTTCACCAATGCAGTTTCTGTATTATGATGGACTCTAAAACCTGACTGAAAATCCTCAAACAAGAGTAGGCTTTTTTGAGTAGAGGTTTAATTACTGCAACCTTAAAAGCCTGTGGAACATAACCTGTTAATAGAGAAAGGTTAATCAGATCTAGTATGGATGTGTTGATTAGGGGAAAGATGTCTTTGAGCAGCCCGGTGGGGATGGGGTCCAGAAGACATGTTAATGAGTTAGATGACGCAATTGTTGAGGTCAACTCAGAGAGATCTATGGGAGAGAAGTAGTCCAAATATAAATGAGGTCTCGCAGATGTTTCTAAAGCCATTGTAGTAGATGGCACATCCATGAGAGCTGTGGGAATGGTCCGACCAATTTTTTCTCTAATAGTTGTGATTTTAACCAGGATAACTGGGAAATCCTGGCTTAATCTCCTATCTTAGTTTTATGCAATATCCCCAGACCTTCATCATCATGGAAACTGTCATAAACACACTGTTATGATTATGGAAACATCGTGATTTCATTAAAGGCACACAAACTACTAGGTTGGATTTAGGAACAAAAGCTACTTGGTTAGAGAAAGATGATGGTATAGGTTAAAATCCTTCCTCATCATGGTTAGAATAATGAGCACAGGGTTAAGGTAGTAGAAAGGTCATGAATAAAATAAATCACATTTCATGCAGGAATTGAATATTGATCTCCTGTGGCGAAGTCCTGTGACCATCTATTCACCCCAGCTTGTGGCTCTGTCACATTACTGCTATCTAATTAGTACGGTTGCTAGAGTGTAGCTTTACTACAACACGTAACTGTTGGTCATAATAACCTGGTCACATAAATAGCAGAAGCATTTTTACAGGAGGGCAGTTTCAGAGTGTCAATGGTGTATCCGTGTTCGAAGGTCTTTTGAAGTTACTGCTCTCTGATTACAGCAGAACAAGCTGTAAACACAAACTGGTATATAAAATTTTATGAACTTGTTAGCAAACATTTATACAATACTAACATTCATGTGGAGTTGTATAAGAGTGTCTCTTTCTCTAGCTGCTAAATGCTGCTCCATGTGCCCAAGTTGTAGTTTCTAACTGCATCTGTCTGCTGAGCAGGTAGTGTACAGTGGGTTTATCTACACACCTGCCTTCTGCTGGTGGTGAATTCTCTGTGGGTTCATCACTTAGAGTAACCTATCACATTTCTTAGTCATTTGACCCCTTTTCATGTAGTAATATTCATGTTTCTGTAAATATCCACGTGACTTTAGGCACCTGTACAAGAGTTGTGCAAGGCAAAGCAGATGTTAAAATCACAGAATACAAGCACAAGATATTGACAATCAGCAGTTTCACCGCTACATAACTGGTACCAGGCTTCAAACACCCATGTTGGTTAAAT
>NW_018128171.1:403762-464450 GCF_001952655.1 Monopterus albus | reverse complement strand
CCTTTGCATGTTGGTAGCGCCTGATCTCCCTGGCACTCGTTCATTCATCCATATGCATCTGCAGAGGAATAATTTTCCTTCTCTAGCTTCAGGCGATTAGAAAAAAACAACATCTCTAGAATGATGTGATGCTTGTATTTAATGTATGAATTATATGCATGAAGCCTTTTTATTTTTTTAGAGTAGATTTGAATTCCAAATTAACTTGAGGATATGAAAGGAACAGGTCAACAAAGTCTGTGCTTTTAAAGTGGCTTTAAAGTGTTTCTTATTGACATGGTGAGGATTGTTGGGGGAGGAAAAGGTTAAAAGACATATTATCAACCAGGTCATGTGGTCAGTAGATGACTTTGATTCACTGCCTGATACATAAGACAAAATGGAGCCAAAGTTTAGTTAAGTATATGTAAAACTATTGGTTCCTTGTGCTGGCTAATAAATGCAAAAGCAGGATTGCACTCAATAACAAAAATTTACTTTATTCTGTGAGAAGACAAAATGTTTTCAGCCTTCATCAGTGTCCCAGTCTCACAGTATGGCTGCTTTTTTAAACATCACATGCAGGAGGTGAATCCTCTTGAGATAATTATCCTGCACCTGGTTAAATAATCTTGACAAAAGCAAGCTGGGTTCTTAGGACTCAGGCAAAAGCATAACCCAACAATTGGTCCTCCAACTACATCAAAAGGCACCGGTATCATACACACACAAGATACAATCAGAGGCTAAAGTGAGTTCAGCTTATTCAGGCTCTCTTTTGGTTATCTAGCTTCTCTGAGCATAACATTGGCCGTCCTGGATAACCAGTACTATGAAGCCGGTTGTCAACTGGCTCTGTTAAATCTGGGTTTTCTTATCAGGCTACAAATGCGTTCGTGTGAAAGAGGCAGAGTTGTTAATTAGAAGTGACAGCAACAGGGACATAAGTGAAGTAGGCCACTGAAAATAATATGAGATGTAGCAGTGATACCTGCAGGGAAACTCGTTTATAGCTAAAGCAAAACGTGATGTTACGGCAGATCAACTGCAAACAACAGTCACATAACATAGAATAGAATAAGAAACTATAAAAATAATTTTCAAATTATTGATTAAGAATATACCATACATTAGTGCAGTACTGTTTTAAGGGTCTTATTCCGTGAGTATTTTTTCTCCTTTGTCTGATGACGAACTGTCAAAAATCTGATAGTTTCTGCTGCCAGAGCGGAGAGGAGAGGACACTGGGGAGGAGCTACGCCTCAAGCCAGATATTCATTTATAGTCACGGGAAATATTTAACAAAGTATGGATTGTTTTTCTAATAAAAGACCATTATCACAGCCTCCTCATGTTATTCTGAGCTGCAGTAATGGAAACTTGTAATAACATCAACAGTTAGGAATTCAGTCCATAGTCAAATGATCTTGTGAATTTATAGTACATTGTTGATCATCAGGAAGACTGCAGATTCCCTCAGTTTGTTTGAAGGAAGGAATGGACGCCATGTGCTCCAGACCAAAGATGAAAAGGACCATCCAGACTGTTACCAGCAACAAGTCCAAAAGCTAAAGGTTAAAGAAGCAGATGTACTGTGAGATTGGGACAGTGATGAAGGCTGCTTTATTAAAAAATATTATCAGGACTGCACCATTTCTTCCTGAGTGTGGTGGAACCTGCACATATAAATCCTCTATAATATAACCTCCTTCAAAGGTTATATTATAGACCTTCACAATAAATGCATTGGTTATAAAGACTCAATAAAATTATGTTGGATTAGGTGTAGGCTTATATGCTCAACAAGTGGTTTAGTAACTCTAAACTGTGCTGCTTGTTAGGAGAGTGTGGGGTACAGTTTAACTCAGGGCAAAAGGTAACACAGACTTTTCATTTGGTTACACAAGGTCATGCAATGTGTGCTTCCAGTCACAAGTTGCTAGCCATGGTCTCCTGCAAAAATTCAAAAAGATTTGTCTGCATTTTGAAGAAATATGTGCTAAAGACTGTTTTCAGTGCATGAAAGTATATTTTTCATCACAGATGTTTTTCAGTTACTAAGGTGTGTCTGTAAATCACAGACTCCACCCTTATATTACTTGAATCAGCTTCTTGTTGCTCACAACCGAGCACTGTTTTGAAATTTTTGACAAGCTCATAGCGAGGCTGAAGTGCAGCCTTCATACTGTATGCTTTATTAGTATGTTTCAGATTTTAGTACATTGGTTTTAAATATGCATATTAATAAAATCAATATTAACAAATAATAAAGCTGTAGTTTTTTTGGAAGCAAAGAGCCATATTTTGCTTTCAAAAATTTTCCTTGTCAAAAAAAAAAAATTTTTTTTCAATGTTTGATACACAGTCTCATGTCACGTTCAAATATACTTTAACCTGTAAGTGGGTACCTCATTAGTCAGTCTGTCATATACAGTCATGGCCAAAAACATTGACACCCCTGCATTTCTGTCAGATAACACATCACTTCTCTCAAAAAATTGTTGCAGTCACAAATTCTTTGGTATTCTCATTTAATTTTCATTGGAACTGCACAAAAAGCAGAGAAAAGACAAATTTGATCCATTAAACACAGAACTCCAAAAATGAACTGGCCAGAATTACTGACACCTTTTCAAAATAATCAGAAATAGTTATAATCCAGCATGTGATGCTCTTTTAATTTGTAATGAAACTCACCTGTAGCAGCCAACAAGTGCTGGTGATATAGAAATCAGACTTGCAACCAGTTAAAATGGAGAAAAGTTGACTCAACCTTTGTGTCGTGTGGACCACACTGAGCATGGAGAAAAGAAAGAAGAGCAAAGAACTATCTGAGGATCTGAGAACCACAATAGTGGAAAAACCTGGACAATCTCAGGGCTCCAAGTCCATCTCCAGAGATCTGGCTGTTCCTGTGTCCACTGTGTGCATCACCAGTCAGGAAGGTTACAGCCCATGGCGCTGTAGCTAATCTCCATGGACGTGAACGAAAGAGAAAAACAGATGACAGATTGTAACAGAGGATTGTTTGAATGGTGGATAAAGAACTTCGATCAACTTCCAAACAAATTCAAGTTGACCTACAGGACCAGGGTGCATCAGTGTCAGTTCACACTGACACCATCTGAATAACAAGAGACGCTATGGTAGGAGACCCACTGCTGACACACAGAGACATAAAAAAGCCAGACTGGAGTTTGTTGAAACCTACCTGAGGAATCCACAGGCCTTCTGGGAGAATGTCCTGTGGACAGATGAGACTAAAATAGAGCATTTTGGTCGAGCACATCATTCTGCTGTTTTCCTTAAAAAAAGTGAGGCCTTCAAAGAAAACACACTCCCTACATATACATAGGCAACAATATTCTCACAGAACCAAGGTGGCTGCATTTTTTGGAGCTAAGTGCTGCAGTTGCTCTCCACTGACTGCAAGAGCTCAGTGTGTGACAGGAATTCCTGGCTCTCACCTGATTGGTTTAGATGTTCGATCAACAACATGACATTTTATTGTAACATATCATTTCTTGTATAATTTTATTAGTCAGTTTTTGCACTCTGAAGTCTTATTATCTTAACAGAAACATGCATGGTTGATAGTGACTTTTATCAGAGAAACTGAATACAGTAAGATTATAGAAGATAGAGATGTAGTTACCAAACAGCATTATGATTTGCAGGCTCAAGTGCTGTCCCATTACATCAGTAGATTCATCTCAGAAAAATACTATTAAATAAATGTAATACATGTAATCACAGAAATAGCATTTTTATACCAGTAGAACTGTACTGTATGTCAGCGTCTTGACAGCGACAGTCACAATTCTGACACAGAATTGTATAAATTTGCATCAAGTTGAAAATAAAGTCCAGAACTGAAAAATCACATACAGTAGTTTAATGCTGGTTCCGACTACATGATTTTTTGTCTGATATGATAGTCACCATGTGAGATTACAGACTCATGCATGCTTGTGTTCAGAAAAGCATAGAAAACTCGGGGGAAAGTCTGTAGACCTAGCAGCCTATGTGTTAAAACTAAGTTTTACTGGTAGTAAACCTGAGAATGACCAAACTAGCCCTCATAGTGTAATTACTTCACAAGGCTGGCTGTGAACATCAGTATGTTAACATCAGCTGTAGGCCTGTCACTGTTATATTTAATGAATATGGTTCAGTCCAAAATGCCAAAAAAGTGTTGTGAACAGAAGAGCGATCTGTGCTCCTGTTGGTCAGCGTTGCCCCAGCACGTTGTAGACAGTGAAAGATTTTATGACACGCTAGACTTTGTGTCAGGATGCCATGAGACAGCCCAGATGCAGCATCGGTTGTTGTTTAGTATGACACACTATACAAGATAAAGTGATTGTTGTGTCCGAGGACGTTTGTCGGTTCCTGTGCACTGCGACTGTTGAGTTGGGCTGTTATCTGGCTTAAACTGTATAATCTGAATTGGACATGACACTATGGATATATCAGCCATGTAAATGTATTCTTTTTTTTTTGACATGTCATATGGTTTAGGCTTAGTATCTCTTAATTGAGAATTAGTAATTAAAATTTTTTAATTAAAATCTTGTTGACTTTTTGTGTGTTTTTTTCACAATTTATAACAGATATAACAAATGTTTGCTGCTAATCTGTATAAAAGTTTGGAAAGAAGATTAAAGAAGGGGTGAAAAATAATTTAAAATAAAAGCCATATTGAATTTCCTGTTGGCCTGCCTTACAGTAATGATTTACCTGTGTGTGATTTACTTTTTCTTAACAACTCAAAATGAAGGTCTTCAATTAAAAATGTAAACAAACCTTGAACAAAATAAAATTACCTTTGGCTCTACTAAACTACATTTTTGTTTGGCTCTAACCTTTGGTCCAAGTTTGAAAATGTGAGCCAATGTGAAAGAAGACAATGACATCAATGAATTGGATCCCAAACCAACCAAAGCCACTGTAACTGTTCCAACCTGCTCTAATACTGCAGTTCATCTCATAATAACTACACACAGTCATTTTCTCTTACTCACCTGTTCATGCAAGCTTGCACACATAACATGTGAAATGCTGATATAAGCACACTCTTTTCTTCAGCACCATGTCTTCTTCTGTGGACGTCTTTTTTGGTAAAAAACCTGTACTGTCTACCTACTTCTGAAAGTATATAAAACATGGGTGACTTAGTATTTTGCTTTTATTTTTCTTCACATCTAATATATCTGAGTGTTGGATCACCTATGTGCATTTTTTATGTTTGTGCGTTTTCAAGTTTCAGTGCTTGTTCAGACTTTTATCATTAGTAGCAGCACATCTTGCTTTAAATGTAAGCATTTGACTGGATACCAGCTCTTTTCTGCCTCCCTCTTCTGTCTACTTCATTTGTCTGACATATCAATACACTGCACCCTGTTACAACAAAATTAATTTCACATTTAACCATACCATTTTTTTCAAAATGCATGTCATATGGAAAAAAAAGAAAAATGCATATGGCTGCTATACTGAAGTCTAGGATAGAGGTCTGATTTGTTTGGTTTTGGATGTTCCAAGTCTGAATTGTTCATTTTATATATTCACATGATTTTGTTTGTGATATTGGAGAGACCATATTGCTCTGATTTTAAAGGCTGCTGTTCTAATTCTTTATGCTTTTTATACAAGTCTTGAGAAAACAGAAGGAAATCTGCATCTTATTGCTCTTTTACACTGCAGTACAAACCAACTCATTTCCCACTACTCTGCTGCTAAATATGAAATGTACCATTCTTCAGCCCTGACCTTCAAATCCTCATAAACTCATCTTTGCCTTCATCAGCCTCGCAAAATCTTGCTGAGATTTTGCATTTGCATTCAGTTCTCCTTCTCTGAACTCTTCCTCTATCCTCTCCTCACCCTTCCTGTTTTTCCCATCACTGGAAAGAGTTGGTTTAGTCAGAGCGACATGCCTTTAGCACTGCTTGAAAATCAGGTTTCCCATTAAGCCCTGTAAAGTTGAATCAGGGGGCAGGATGTGTGTATGTGTGGCAGTGGACTTTGTATTTGGAGCTTCTTTGCAGCGAGAGAACTGGTTTAATGCCAGTAGCTTTTGAGGTGCTGTTTAACATAGTGCTGCTTGTCAAACATATGCTACATACAGTATGTCTAGTACAACTGCATTTATGAAACTAAACATGCCATCTTTACCTTTGTGCTTGTATACATACTTATGGCACTTTGGCTGCAACAAAGTGAAAAAGTGTATCATGTTGAACAGGATGACAAACACTCTGTGTCTTACTTCCATCAAACATTATTTGTAGCTGTAACAATGCCGAATCAACATCATTTAAAAGGTAAATTCAAGCAAAAATAGCTCTTTATCATTTAAAGTTAATATTTCACCCTCTAGCAGTTCGAACTGATAAATGCTGTTATCTGTTCCTCCACGTCCTGCCTTTTAAATTTCTGCCGAGTTAAAATGACTGCAAGCACTGGCAGTCATAGATGACACATTGTGAAATGACAGACAAGAATGCGCTGTCTTCTCGATCCATCTCCCATGCAGCTTTTCATTGCAATATTACATCCCAGTTTATTGCATTGATTTTTGTTGCTGCTTAATCTTTCTGCCTAGTTGTGTGAGCTCTTCACATTTTTGAAAGTCTTCCTTATGTGCTTTCTACAATCACCAAAACAATCCCCAGTAACCTTTCCCCAAAATGCAAAGCAAAGGTTACATCATTACAGCTCTCCGGGAGCTAGGACGCTCCATTCTCACTTCAGTGTCACTGTTTGCCAGACATTTTTGCTGCTCATTTAGCAGCACAGCTTTGAAAGACACATTTTGTCTTTTTTATTTTTCTCTTGTATTTTCTGTCTGTTGGCTTTGGGCATCTGAACTTCTCGTCACACTAAGCATGCTGCCAAGTTGGATTAGTCCTTAAAGTTTAACTTGTGGGATTTTTTTTATAACAGAAAAGGCACTCTAGGCTCATGTCTGACAAATAAAAGTAAACCTTGCTGAGTTGTAAGTTCAATGTTTATCCATTTCTTTTCTGCAGGCCCCCTGATTGTTTCTCCTGAGTCTAAAGTTTTTCTGTTGCAGCTTAGCAATACACATGTGGCATCATCACTAGCAAGGCAATGGGGAAGAGAGGGAAGAAGAAATGAGTGGGGTGACTGGGAGGCTGATTCCTGCCTCCACCTTTACTGTGAAGAGGAAGGACAGAAAAAACAGAAAACTAAAACTAAAACTAAATAAATAAACTAAATAAAAGATGAAACCAGTCCCAAATCACACTGGGCAAGAGCTGGGGTTACTCCCTGGACAGGTCACCAGACTATCACAGGGCTGACAGATAGAGACAGAGAACTGTTCATCCCTATAAGCAGTTTAGAGCCACCAGCCTAACCTGCATGTCTTTGGACTGTAGGGGGAAGCAGGACTACCAAGAGTAACCCTACACAGGCACAGTGAGAACTTGGAGACTCCACACAGAAAGGCCCCAAGATTTGAACCCAGATTCTTTTTACTGTGATACTGCCAACCACTGCACTATCGTGCTACCCGCCAAATTTGTCAACAGAGTCAAATTTTAACTTTGTAGTTGACATCTAGTGCCTTCCTAAGGGTCACCAGAGATATTACAGTTCATCTTAAGGAGAACATAAACGCCTGAACCAAATTTGATGGAAATGTGTCTAATAGTTGTTGAGAAATGTTCCTTAAAACCTCAAAAGCCAAACCAGTGTATCAATCCAGTATGGATAACTAAAATACTTCAGTCTGGACCAAAGTGGTGGACCCTCACACCAACAGTGTCGTTTGAACACATAAATTGCAGGAGGAGAAAACAGAGATCCACAAACTGCTGGGTAGATGCAAACGTTGCAGTGTTTCTCAGTGATGTTCAATTTTATTGATATCACAGCAGAGTTTCGGTCAGGACTGCAATTAGACCAAACATGTAGGGGCATCACGCCAAAAATCCATCCACTTATCCTGCCGCCACCTCACTGAGTGTTTGGACAATTAATCAAGTGTTGCTACCTCCCTCAAAGTGAACATCAAATTGCAGTCTGGCTCCAGGGCACAGCCTATTCATGCTTTAAATGGTTTTAAGCCCATCTCAGGCAGGATTAACATTGCAGGGGGAGGTAAATAATGAAACACTTTACTCCTCAATAATCAAACTCATTGTTCATAACTCTGTTCAAAAAATGCATAGTGAAGGTTTTTTGTTATTTTGCTAACAATTCCAGTGTGCCTCCGTCATCACCCATTCTTCAAAACTCCCTCTTTGTTCGCCGTCAACCTCCTGTCTCCTCACCTCCAACCACGTTCAGCCCCCCCAATCAGCACTGCCCCTTTGGCGGTGTCGCAGGAAAACGAGTTTATCATCATTATCACCATGTTAATTTCAGAGTCTTATCTTCCTAAATAAAGTGTGTGGTTTTGTCTTTGTGCTGACATCCTCAGGCTGCACTTAAATGTAACTTATTTCTATCTTGCTCCACTTGACATTGAAATGAACCTTTTTTTTTTTGCAACCAGCACCAGCATACAGTAGCTTGCATCAACTTCATGCAAGTTAATAGGGGTATCAGCAGTTGCCTGCATCTGAGAACATCAAAGTGAGCAATTCCCTCTGAACACAGAATCTGAGTGCACACAGCGGGCACACATGCATAAACACACAGTCAGGCATGCACACATACACACAGACTTGGGTGCATACAGCGGTCATGAGGGAAGGGGGAGCTTCTTTCATTTCATACAGCATTTTCACATATGTTAATAGCATTCTTGTTATTGTGCAGAAACACAAGGTGGTGTAATGCAGTGATGAGCTGTCCTGGCTGTAGGGGAGAGGACAGACAAGGTTAAAAAAAACTGTACAGTTACTTTTTTCCAGGCATTGATTTTACTCCAAAACACAAACTGTACACACACACACACACATACAATACACGTATACACAATTGATTTCTTGCCACTGTTCGTGTTAGCACTGATATGAATGATGTGTTTGATGTGGAGCAAGTTGAGGCGAATCATTGATGTTTCTGCTAGCACCACATGAACGGCTTCATTTGATGCCGCTTATGAAAAACCTGCATGGGAACTGGGTCATGAAATCTGAGATGTTCAAACAATCATACTGCAAAGCTAGATGAATGAGGTTTATTTGGAACAAGCACAGCTTTCGACCAGCTAACTGATGTACTATCATGTGTGTCTGGAGCAATCACTGTTCCTTTATCTGCACACTACCGTAACAAACAAAACATATTAGAGCTATCAAAGTACCGTAACAAACAAAACATATTGGAGCTATCAAAGTACTGTAATCATATTTGGTGGAGGAGCTTTTTCCCCATTTGTTGTATAATTTGATTTCCTCAGTGAGTAGCCACAGAGTGCTGCTCATTATCATCAGAATAATTCATCATGAATTATGTTTGTAATTTCTGCTTGGTTATCAAATCTCTTTGATGTCATGTAACAAACGCACCAAACAAATAGAGGTTAATATCTTTTAAACATGTTTTTCTGTTAGATGTGCCTTGTTTCAACAGAATTTTAATCAGGCTTGTACGAAGAAAGTCTCTTAGAAATAAGCTTCTGGAGACTTTTACAGAGTGATACATTTTGGGTTACTTTAATAAAGTGTTTTGTATATTAGAGTAGTGATTTAGAATAACTCCAAATACTGTGCCCCCTGCACATAAAGACACAGGAGGCATCTATATCTGTGTATGTTACCCACAGGCAGGTAAAAAATAGCTGTTCTAAGACAATAGGGTATGGTCCGACAGGAAAAGACTCCAGCCAGTTACTGAGGCTTGGATTTAACAAGGATGATGTAGATTTTGTCTTGGTCCTAAAAGTTTGGCCCAACTCTTCTTTTTGCATGGAGTGCCAGGGAATCTAGTCTGCATGTGTTTTATGGACTTGTTTAAGACTTGTATCAAATATCCTGGGGTGTCCTGGGGTGAGGAGCCAGTCAGTCTTTGCACAATTGAAGAGGCAGCTGTGTCCAAAGTATCTGTATTAACTAAAGTTTGTTCACTAAAGCTCAGCAGGTGTTGGACCATCCCAGGATTGTTGGAGGTTTTAAAGACATTTTCAGAATTCCATCTTTGTTTTGTAGGAAATAATTTTGTGGCATTTGTAAGGCTTGGATCTCCCAGGAATACTGTTTATATTTAGCAAATTACAAGACAAAATTTATCTTCAGTGCTAGTGTTAGTTGCAGTGCAGGCAGTAGTATGGCCTTGTAGCAAGGCACGTAGCAAGTCAGCATTTAAGGCTGTGGAGGCCAAGGTGGTGGAAAGGCATGTAACACATCCAGCCTTAATGCAACGGCCAGGTGTTTGTGTCCCATTATACACACACAATTAATATTCCCTGTTACCGCAATCTTTCACTAATTCTAACCAGGTGTTTTTATCTGCATCTGATCAAGATGTCACCCAGATGTGCAATTGTACTGGCAGTCCAGGGTGACTGGGAAGAAACCCTGATCAAGCTGGAGTGATCCGACTGTTAATTCCAGCTGAACTGTGTAGTGGAATTGGAGTACAATTTATGAATCATTCATATTGATACCTCGTAATAATAAGGGCACCTGGTGATTATAGTGAACCACACTAACACTAAATAATTAATTCATTCAGCCTCATCTGAAAGCAGTATGGTCTCAGGACATTGATTTATTTACTGAGAATAAAAGAGACAAAAAGATAACACAAGAAAGCCATTTATAAGCTAAATAAATGTATTTACATTGATACATGGAGGAAAAAGGGAATTGGTATTGTTAAATGGAGCAGATGGTACATACAGTATGAACAAAAAGACGGCTAATGGACCAGTGAATGAATGAATGAATAGGCTACTGGCTAGCATGGTGGGAGATGAGTTAAAATTACACTTACATCATTTTAGATCTTGGATCTATATCCTAGGATTTAGGTGACAAGTAGGAGGAAAAGAGATTCCTAAGTTTCTGTAAATTATGAGCTTTCAAGTGAGATGATAATAATAATGAGACATCAAGCTTTAACCACAAGTTAGGTTACTTAAGGATCTGTAGTTGAACCCTTTTTTTTGGGTTCAAAGTGGAGCGATGGGCTGGAGTTCTAAGGCTCATCGAGGCTGCAAGCTCTGACAGGGATCTATTGTCACCGGACTTGATCTCCTGCTTGGTTTGGTGAGCCTCCCAGTCTGTGGCTGTGTTTCAGCATCTTGAAGAAAACCATGTCTAATTTGACCTGATGGCCACGGGATTGTTCTGAATTATTGATTGTTCTCTGAAGTTAAACACACAATTCATCTTAAGTAAAACTTAGTTTAGACTGTTTACAAATGTTCTTTGTTTGTAAACTTTGGCTGGAAGGCTGTTCAAACATTTTGCATGCTAAGGACTTCAGATCGGCTTGTTTCAGCTGTTTACGACAGAAAGAATCAAAAAGTTAAAATAACTAACTAATAAGTAACTAAGAAAAACACTTCTTGTGACAATGCAAGCATAAGATTTTAACAAAAAGTAATTTAACACAAATACATAAAAAAGGACAAACAAACACTTTGGAAAGTGACTTCTTTCTGCTTACTTCTGAGACAAAAGAAGGTGGGGCTTGTGTAGTCATTTGCTGTCTCAAGTGCTTGGCTGCTGAAAAAACTGAGAAGAAGGCATCTGGATGTAGTTTTTGGTAGAAGACGTTTCATCTCTCATCCAAGAGGCTTCATCAGTTCTGTCTGACTGGTGGTGAGCAGGAGGTATTTATCCCACTGGGTGGTGTTTCGGCAACTATACTACAGACTACATCCTGGGGAAGCCATCCCTTGCATTTATGGCCTATCCAAAATACACAAGGAAGGAGCCCCACTCAGACCCATTGTCAGCAGCATTAACTCAGTGACATACAAAACAGTGGCAACCATTCTGGCTCCTTTGGTGGGAAACACATAACACCACATAATAAACTCCCAGGATTTTACTAAGAAATTCAGACAACTGCAGCTGGACCAGGATGAGACCATGGTTTCATATGATGTCACATCCTTGTTCATTTGAGTCCCTACCACAGAAGAAGTCAAAGTGGTGAAAAAGAGACTGCTGAAGGATGATACGCTGAGCAAAATGCAGAAACATGGTTGTGCTATGGGCTCCCTGTGTCGCCAATAGTTGCCAACCTGTACATGGAAGAATTTGAGGGCAAAGCCCTGTCTTCCTTTACTGGTACCGCTCCCAGCCACTGGTTCCGCTATGTGGATGACACATGGATTAAAATCAGAACCCAGGAGGTGGAGGCTTTCACCAAGCATATCAACTCTGTGGATATCAACATCAAGTTAACTCGTGAGGATGCCACAGATGACTGTCTGGCCTTTTTGTACAGTGCAGCCCACATAGGAGGAGACAGAAGCCTTAAAGGGGAAGTATACCAGAAACCTACACACACGGACCAATACCTTCTTTTTGACTCACACCATCCACTTTAACACAAACTGGGAGTCATCAGAACTCTAAATCACAGGGCCCAGGAAGTGCTCACAACTGCAGAAGGGATCAAGAAGGAGGAAGTACACATCCAGAATTCCCTTAAGGCTTGTGGATACCCCAAGTGGCCTTCACCAAGGCAAGGAAGAGGCCCAACACCAACAGGGAGAAACCAGAAACAAGAGGGGATAATACTGTCATCCCTTATGTGGCTGGTTTATCAGAGAAGCTGAAAAGGATTTTCCACAACCACAATATTCCAGTCACCTTCATGTCAGAGAACACCCTGTGGCAGAGACTAGTCCACCCGAAGGAGAAAACACTGAGACACAAACAGAGTGATGTGGTGTATGCAATTAAATGTAGTCAGGAGTGTAACGACTTGTACATTGGTGAAACAAAACAGCTGCTGCACAAGCGCATGGCCCAACACAGGAGGGCCAACCTCCATGAACCAGAGTCAGCAGTCCACCTCCACCTGAAGGACAATTCTTTTGAGGACAGTGAAGTCCACATTCACTGTAGAGAACATCGTTGGTTTGAGAGAGGAGTCAAAGAAGTCATTTTTGTCCAAATAGAACACCCCTCTCTAAATAGGAGTGGTGGACTCAGACACAACTTGTTATCCATCTACAACTCTGTTTTGAGTTCTGTAAATTATGAGCTTTCAAGTGAGATGATAATAATAATGAGACATCAAGCTTTAACCACAAGTTAGGTTACTTAAGGATCTGTAGTTGAACCCTTTTTTTGGGTTCAAAGTGGAGCGATGGGCTGGAGTTCTAAGGCTCATCGAGGCTGCAAGCTCTGACAGGGATCCGCTCCACCCACATACCCTGATGTAAGCATAATTTTAACTCATCTCCCACCACTGTTTTGAAATCTTTGCCCAAACATTCCCACTGGGCCGACTGTGGTTCAGTGGGGAAAGCAGCCGTTTCCCAACCGGAGGTTTAGAGGTTTGAATCACAGTGGTGGCAGTCCACATGTCGAAGTGTCCTTGGGCAAGACACTGAACCCCCAAGTTGCTCCCAATAGTTAGAGCCATTAGTGTGAGTTGGTGCCGCAGATGGCTGCCTGTTCTGTACTGGAAACAAATTCCTTGTGTGTTTAACATGCTTGGCCAAATAAAAGTGATTATCCTATTATCCTAATTCACAGCAGGACAATAGGCGTCAGTCCACATGTGAGGGTTCAATGACAGGTAATGACTCTCACCGATACCAGACTATAAGAACTCAGTCGTTAGGGGACATTGTTGGCCATGGAGGGACTGAAATCTCACCCAGTGGGATAAATACCTCCTGCTCACCACCAGTCAGACAGAACTGATGAAGCCTCTTGGATGAGAGGTGAAATGTCTTCTACCTAAAACTACATCCAAACTTCTTCTAAGTTTTTTTCAGCATACTACGACCTGGATGACTGAGAATTTGCATGGACACCTGATTGGCTGGCAATCTACAAAATGGATTCCTCTGATTGGCTGAGACTGTTATTATGGAGGCGTTCCTGATTGGTTCTTTTATAATGTGCTGTAGAGGGGTTCACACCCTCTCTCTGGGAGCAGAACTAAAGTTTTACCCTGAGAGGATTAATTATTCCTTTGTTTAAGTTCATTTTATATGGGTTATAACTTTCCTTCCCATGATAGCTGACATTTGAATAACACCTTTCTGTGACTGGAATGTAGGATCTAAGCAACACAGTATAACATTAAAAGCATGAGTAGGCATTCTGTGGAAACAAAGAAGGGTTCATTTTGGATTAAACATGTATCATACACAAGAACATGATTAAAAGATTCAAGGAATCTGCAGGGATTTCAGTGTGTAAAGGACACAAGTCTAAGCTGGATGACCAAGCTCTCTGATCCCTCAGAATCGTCACTCTTCTTTAAGCGATATAATCACATGGGCTCAGGATGACTTTGGAACAGGTGGTGGGATTGATCCTGAATTCCACTGTCATCTCCACTGTTTTGAGCATGTACAGCTCCAGGTTGTTGTGGCTACACCACAGGACCTCCATGGCTCAACCTCCCATCTATAGAATGACTCGTCACCATTCCGGAGACCAATGACCGTTGTGTCATCTGCAAACTTTAGGAGCTTGACAGGGGTGTCCTTCAAGATACAGTCATTGGTGTAGAGTAAAAACTGCCAAGGGGAGAGCACACATCCCTGGGGGGCACCTGTGCTGATTGTCTGGGTGCTGGATGTTATTTTCCCCAGCTGGTCTGGGGTTGTGCCAGTGTCCTTGGCAAAGTTGACTTACACTTCTGTCATGGCTCCATTAATGCAGAAACATACACAGAGATGTTGGAGCAACATCTGCTGCCTTCAAGATGACATCTTTTTCAGGGACACCCATGCATATTTCAACAAGACAATGCAAAACTTCATCCTGCACATTACCAAGACCTGGCTGTGGAGTTAAAGGGTGCAAGTGCTGGACTGGCCTGCCTGCAGTCCCCACCTGTCCCCAACAAAGAATGTTGTCAACAAAGATGCAGGACTGTTGCACACCTTAAGGCTTCTTTGCAGGCAGAATGGGACAAAATGACACCTGACACATTTAATCACTTGGTGTCCTCAATCCCTAAATGTCCCTAAAAATTGGAAGGACAACATCACACCATGGTAAATGCTTTACTGTCCCAATTTTTTTTGTAATGTGTCGCAACATCAGAATTGGAATGAGTGTTTATTTTTAACAAATAATAAAACTGATGAGATATCACAACAAATAATTTGCAGCTGTATCTTCAAATGTATTACAGGACACAGATGATTTACAAATCATTATTTTCAGTTTCAATTTTGATTTTACATACCAACTCAACCTTTTCTGATTTGGGGTTGTATATCAGTACTTTGTACTCATTCTCCAGTTCAGAGGCAAATCCTATAGCCTAAAAGAACCACCTCAAGAAAAGAGAAGATCTGTTAGTAGACATTATCATGAAAGCTACTTGCCTTATGGTTTCAGCTTGACCGCGGATGTCGGCATCCCTCGGCCCGAGTGTGTCATTTGTCAGGAGAAGTTAGCTAATGCTAATGTGGTGCCAACCAAGCTGAATAGGCACTTGGAAACCAAACATCCCTTCTACATTGAGAGAAACATGGCCTAAGTGCATGAGATCTGCACCAGAGATAGCTTGAGGGATTGTGTGAAATTGTCCGATAAGGCAAAGGAGCTACAGTATATGCTAATGGAGTTTATTGCATGGTAAACAAAACCTCACATGACAGTGGAGACAGTCATCTTCCCAAGTTGCAAACTAAAGGGTTCAATACCAGGCATGTGTCTCGCTAGCTTGTAAGTGGGAAGCAATATTTACAATTGTAATGATCTGTAAGGAATGATCATATCTTGAAACTTCCCACTCATGCCAGATCTACCCCTCCTCTCAGTCATTTTTTGTCATTAGTAAATAAAAATAAACATTTATAGAGTGACAAGGATGATAATATGCGGTATAGAGGGAATTTTCCAAGGGCATGAATATAGGTGTGCCTTGAGATTTTGGATTGCTCTTTGGTGTGCCTTGGGTAAAAAAATTTGAATACCACTGCTTTGGATCATAGATTTTGGATTTTCAAATTTAGGATAACATTTTCATTCTTATAAGAGTAGTAGAGGAGCGGAAGTCTTTTTCTGCAATCACTGAATTAACCATGTATAAGCCAGCTCAGCTTTACCAGCATTTCTAAACCTTTTAAAGACATTTCACACAACTTTTGGCTAACACAATTTCCTCTTCTCAAATCTAAGAACATTTTGATGGTTATAAAGAGAGAGAAAGATGCAAATATTAAGAAAGGAATTTATTGTAGTCACAAAGCTCTGGGAGCAAGTCCTTCTGTGCATGCCATAAGGCTGTTCTCTTGGGAAGAATCAGATAAGGAGTTAGATGCCTTCTGTTGTTATCTCAGACTCATTGTCTGAGGTCAGAGGTGCAAAGTCAAAAATGTGCAGTCAGCTGTTTCAATACAGTCAAAGTCTCCGGAGACAGACTAGGCTCTACATCTGATAAGGAGGGCATAGCTAGGTGAAAAGGGGGCATTTCGCATGAAGCTGTCAGCATTGAAACAAAGCAGAGCAGAGCCAAGTTCTGTGGAGGTGAATGTGAAAGGGAAGCATACATTAGCATACAGAGGGCCTGGTCCTTGAGCAAAGCCAGAACAGACTTTGAGAAGTTTCTCTACTCTATGCCTGAAAATCAAAGTTTGGTCATTCAGTTACTGATCTCTTGAGTTCATCAAATAAACAAGTCTTCCCAAGATGTTTCCTGGCTTTGTAGACACTACACCTGTGAGTGCCTCAGAACCCACTAGAAACACTTGTGCCATATGGGATACACTGATTAGTCTACATGAGTGGGTAGAAGGTAGGTTTTTATAAACAGTGTGTAATCTTTAGGCCAGGCATACTGTGTCCACTGATTGTTTCTAATTTATTAGGTTAGTAGCTACTCATACTTTTCTCAAAAATGAATGAATCCATCAGTTCTTAAAGCAGTATTCATTCATTTTTTGAATCACTACCTTCCAAAGCTGTTATGCTAACATGCTAGCAAACAGTTATTTATGACATAGAATAACATTAACATTTATTTGAAGTTGTGTTTCTGTCCACCTGATCAATGTAAGTCCAGTCTTCACTTGCTTTTACCTCTGCTTTGGCCTTCCAATGATTTCTGAAATAATATCCTGCAGTTTGGCTGCTAAATGCTCCGCTATGTTCACTAGCTAGTTGTTCACCAGGCCCAGATGGTGTGACCCCCCCTCCCGATTGAAAGTGTGTGCTGATCAGCTGGGCCCTATCTTCACATTTATCTTCAACAGGTCACTGGAGCTGTGTGAAGTCCCCTCCTGCTTCAAACGCTCCGCCATCATTCCAGTCCCCAAGAAAACCCCCATCAGTGGACTGAATGACTACAGACCTGTCACCCTCACATCTGTAGTAATGAAGTCCTTTGAAAGACTGGTGTTGGCCTACCTGAAGGACATCATAGACCCCCTGCTAGACCCCCTGCAGTTCACCTACCGGGCAAACAGGTCAGTGGACAATGCAGTGAACATGGCACTGCATTACATCCTGCAACACCTCGACTCCCCAGGGACTTATGCACAGGCCCTCTTTGTGGACTTCAGCTCAGCATTCAACACCATTATCCCAGACATCCCCCACTCCAAACTGACCCAGCTCACTGTGCCTGCCCCCACCTGTCAGTGGCCTACTATCTGACAGACAGGAAGCAGCAGGTGAGGCTGTGGAAAACCACATCCTGAACCCTGGACAATTTGCACAGGTGCTCCCCAGGGATGTGTACTCTCCCCTCTGCTGTCCCTGGTAGGCTAGTGGTTAAGGTGCAGCGCTCTCGCCACTGCGGCCCGGGTTTGAATCAGGGTTGTGTCAGGAAGGGCATTTGGCGTAAAACGTGTGCCAAATGTAAACATGCAAGTCGTCAGTGTGACGATTCGCTGTGGTGACCCCTAAACGGGAAAAGCCGAAAGAATCTTTCACACAGCCTTATGCTGGTTTACTGTTTGCACATTGAGAGTTGATGTACCTGAGTCAAATTCCTTATGTGTCCATCACACCTGGCCAATAAAACTGATTCTGATTCTGATTAATTTTGTCTGCCTGCTGATTGGTGCAGGGAGAGAGGGCAACACCACTTGCTGCAGTCAGAAACACACACATAGGACCTGTGAGACTGAACTAAAACAATGAAGTTGCAGGCTGCAAAAAGAAACAATGCACTGAAAGATTCTAAAGTATTCTGTCAAGCTGAGACAAACTGCAGCACTGGATGATAATTCTATGAGGGTTTGTAACTACAAGTGAACCACATTCACACTACACAGTCACTTGTTCCATTGTTACTGTACAATTTTTAACTAGTACAGCTTTACTGTAATTTTTGTAAATTCATATAGTTTCTGGTTTATGTGTATCACTCAAACTGCCTCTCTAAGATCTTCTCCTTGTTACTGCATCGTAACATGAGCACAAACAACTCAGCAGGCTTCTTATACTTTTCTTTTTTTGGGCTACCATCTGTGGGACTGTCAAGAGTTTATACTCTGTTTTAGGGATTTGCTTCCCTCTGTTTTATTGATTATCTACATTGACTGGTGTGCATAAAAGCAATTTAATAGATGGGTGGATGGGTATAGATATATACACATATGTATATAATCCATGTTAGCAACAGTGTCCATTCATGATATGCTTGATTATAATCTTAACATCATTTTAAACACTTAACAATTCACTCTTAAAATGTGTCTGGTAATTCTTGAGGCAAACATGATGTGTTTATGCAGTGGAAGACATAGTGTCCAGCACTAGAGCCTCAGTAAAATATTTATGTTAATGTAATGACTTAATGGGATTTATTTTGAACAAACACATGAGTAATTGGACTTGTGCAGCTTTAAATCTGTTACCATGTGGCAAAAATTGACACTGTGAGTATTGTTCCTTCATCTGCATACATATGTTATTTGGTAAACACTTGCCCTGCACTTAAGCTTTCTGTTGAATACAGTGCTGCTTTTTGGAACCAGGCAACACCGTGAACATCAGATTCAACTGATTATTTTCTCTCAGCTTTCATCTTTTTTTAGTTTGAAGTCACACCAGGACCTGACCACAGCTACACCCTGCGACACAGTAACAGAATTCAAAAGACTCAGCACTATGTCAAGTCTTAAGTTTATGCATATGAATTTATACATTTATATTTGTCAGTCAGTGTGTAGCTCATAAATTATATATGGACTATTAACAGAGCAACACAGTTAAGCTTTGAATATATGCATGACTTAATGGTATTTAGGCAAATTGGTGTATGGAAAACATCATGAGATTCACTGTCTGCTGTGACAGTCACTTCTCATGTTACTTGGTGAAAGTTACACCAGAAACATTACATTAATACTGAATGATATATGATAATATTGTTGATGCTGTTCCAACACAATAATTTGTTTCACTGGATGATAATTCTATGAGGGTTTGTAACTACAAGTGAACCACATTCACACTACACAGTCACTTGTTCCATTGTTACTGTACAATTTTTAACTAGTACAGCTTTACTGTAATTTTTGTAAATTCATATAGTTTCTGGTTTATGTGTATCACTCAAACTGCCTCTCTGAGATCTTCTCCTTGTTACTGCATCGTAACATGAGCACAAACAACTCAGCAGGCTTCTTATACTTTTCTTTTTTTGGGCTACCATCTGTGGGACTGTCAAGAGTTTATACTCTGTTTTAGGGATTTGCTTCCCTCTGTTTTATTGATTATCTACATTGACTGGTGTGCATAAAAGCAATTTAATAGATGGGTGGATGGGTATAGATATATACACATATGTATATAATCCATGTTAGCAACAGTGTCCATTCATGATATGCTTGATTATAATCTTAACATCATTTTAAACACTTAACAATTCACTCTTAAAATGTGTCTGGTAATTCTTGAGGCAAACATGATGTGTTTATGCAGTGGAAGACATAGTGTCCAGCACTAGAGCCTCAGTAAAATATTTATGTTAATGTAATGACTTAATGGGATTTATTTTGAACAAACACATGAGTAATTGGACTTGTGCAGCTTTAAATCTGTTACCATGTGGCAAAAATTGACACTGTGAGTATTGTTCCTTCATCTGCATACATATGTTATTTGGTAAACACTTGCCCTGCACTTAAGCTTTCTGTTGAATACAGTGCTGCTTTTTGGAACCAGGCAACACCGTGAACATCAGATTCAACTGATTATTTTCTCTCAGCTTTCATCTTTTTTTAGTTTGAAGTCACACCAGGACCTGACCACAGCTACACCCTGCGACACAGTAACAGAATTCAAAAGACTCAGCACTATGTCAAGTCTTAAGTTTATGCATATGAATTTATACATTTATATTTGTCAGTCAGTGTGTAGCTCATAAATTATATATGGACTATTAACAGAGCAACACAGTTAAGCTTTGAATATATGCATGACTTAATGGTATTTAGGCAAATTGGTGTATGGAAAACATCATGAGATTCACTGTCTGCTGTGACAGTCACTTCTCATGTTACTTGGTGGAAGTTACACCAGAAACATTACATTTATGCTGAATGATATATGATAATATTGTTGATGCTGTTCCAACACAATAATTTGTTGTTTTTTTTTTTGCCATGTTTGCTTCACTTGCTTGTGATTTATATTATTTTTAAAAAGTACCCTGGCAGTCGTGGGATTTTTTTTAAAATTTTGCCTTTATTTTACTGTGAACACTTCAGTGAGATTAACTCTTTTACAACAGTACCCTGGTCAAGACAAACAGCGACATTAGAAAAAGGTGTTCATTTATACTTTGCATCCAAATGATTCTTCATGTATATACAGTACTTATTCTATATTTATTTTATTGTATATATCATATATTTTACAATATGTATATGCAGTACAGTATACACTATATACTAATAAACTGTGATATGTTTAAATAGTTGCTGTTTAGTGAAATGTAATCTGTATTATTAAACTTCTTTTGAAGGTTCACACTGTTCTTCTACACACTAAGCGTAAAACAGGTCTGTTTATTGATTTCAAATAAAGTTCATATTTTGGAGATTCGTTTTCTACATGACAATACAGTATAGTGATATATTTATAGTGAACATTTTGTAGTCAAACATTTCTGCAGAATGAATAAAGCTCTACAGTATATTTTCCTGTCTAAGCTCAAATAGCATATAGTGCATTGTAACTGTCCTTTTTCAACCTTTATTTCAGTGACTGCATTTGTACAAAGCAGGTGCATGTTGATATTCAGCCATTAATACACTGTTACACTGGAAACTACATGTGATCATTAAATATGACAACCAAATAAAAAAAGAAGCATTTCAGTTTTTGGAGCTGGGCATATTTATATCTCATTTCTGTGCTTGGTTAATAAATATAACTGTCACTTTCCTGTATCTTTCATTCAGTTAATCAGACTTCATTAAGTCGTCACTGTTACATGCACACAAGAAAATGGTTACTGGGAAACACTATTTTTAACCTGGTTTATGTAAAATCCATGTGCAAGTACAAGATTTCTCCTCTTCTTCTTACCTTATTTTGAATTATTTTATTATACAGGCATTTAATTGACAGAGAGGTTGCTTCCTTCTTTGCGCATATATACATATATGTACAGTATCTGAGCTTTAGCACTGAGCACAGTGTCGGAATCTTATAGTCAAATGCTGAAATGTCATAAGCAACTAATGTCAGTTTCAACTTTGGTCACATTTTGAATGAAATGATTGTTAAAACAAGAATGTGTACATTCATATTTCTTTTAATTCCGTCACTCTGCTGTATCAGTAATATTGTCCAACATCTATGTCATGCACTGGCTTCCGTAACCTCATTAATAACCTGGGTTTACATAATCAAAAATCTACTTTCTCTAGGAGAAATCTAGCTGTTGAAGTCAAGTTTTTCTAATCCCCTACCCCGAATACAGAAACCAGATTCCTTGTTGACATGAGGCTGGACAACTCTGCAGAAAGTAGACAGTAATGTAAATGCATGTAAACACCCTGACACACTAATGACCCAGGCCTGACCCCTGCTCAGGTGTTGTTTTGCTCGAAGGGAAGCCACTATCTCTGTGAACCATTTCCAGAAGTAATTTATTCCCTTGAGGGTTTTTTTTTACCAGTCACCAGGTTGTTTACTGCACCAAATGCAATGCCTCACACTACTATTGAATACTGAGTGTTTCATTCCTCTTAGAGCTTATTAATCACATTTGGTGTAGAACAGTGGCAGGTCAGTCCAATATAATACAGCTGCTGATAATAATAAACTGTTCTTATATAGTCGAGATGAAAGATATGTTGTTTTGTTTAGGGAAAAGTCCAAACACAGGAATGTTACAATAATAAAGAGCAAACTAAAACTGCCTATAGAGCAAGGCAGTCCCCCGTGACTGCTTCTCGCTCTGCTCTCACGGATTGTTTACTTGATGAAATATGCTGGTGGAATTACAGCGCTCCACATGCATTGTTCCAAGGTTGTTCACAAAGACTTCATTATACCTGTGCAGAGATTTACACAGATTTGAAAGCTTGTTAATGAATTTGTATTGTTGTTAGGAACAAACTTAACAATAACTGCTCTCCCTCATGATGTGGACCTGCTGCCAGGCAATAAGATGCACCAGGACCACTCGTCATGATCAGCTTTACTCTCCATTCACAGGCAACAATGGGACATCCAATGGACACAAGGACACGGACACAGCCAAGACCCAGAGGGTTCCTGATTGCAGATATTACCACTGTTTTCTGAGAAGTCAGTCAGGGGACAGTGTAGATGTTTGTTACCGATGGACAGGACTCAGCGTCGTCATGGGGACAAGGCTGTGGCTGATAATTGTGCGTGGGCCTTGGTGGTGACAAAGAAACACGGCCTTGGTAATGAGATTAATGATGATGTGTTAGGACTTGTTTCACCAAGGAGAGGATTATCTCCTAACAGCCCTCCTAAGGTGAAGGAGAGGACAATTACTCAGACACAGATTCATCAGGCCCATTCCCTATTCAGGCTGAGCTCAAAATGATGTTTCAGAGCTGGGTCAAGCCTCATTCCCACAGAAAAAAAAGCAATTTACTCAAAAACTCAGCAACAAGCATTAAGGAAGTCAAAGTCAATTGTTTTCAACCTGAGTGTGAGCGTTATGGTGCTGCAAAGTTCAGATCGACTCCTGATCAAACACCTCAGGGTGAATATAAATATGCTTCTTATAAGTGACCAACCAGAGTGAGTCGAGTTCTGGATAAGTTGTCTTGAACTATGCCCTTTCTGAACACAGGAAAAATATCCATTACAAATTGTTAGGTATTTTTAGTCAGATAGATATTGGTTAGATACTTTATGTATTAGAAATGTTTAGTGGAGATAGGATGTCTGGTTAGACTGCTTAAGTGATGCACCCCCTCTCTAGCAAAGCACAAAGATGCAGACTACATGCTCATGTGCTATCCATAGGAAATCCTATGCAGGGATCTAGAGTGCATCAAGAGGTGAATGATTTTTTTTATTTACTTTTGTAAACAAACATTATTTATTCCCTGATCGTCACACTGCAGCTGTAGCCTTAGCCCTGAACATATCAAAGACTACATCTCTTTCAGACAATATATCTTTTCAAGAGGGTGATCAGTCCTTCTGCAGACTGACATGACACTGGAATATTCTATTTATGTTTTTATTACTTTCTGGGCTACAGCTACAGCAGACTAACCAGCAGAACCTAAAAAGCTAAATACCATAAGTAACTTGTGACATATCACTTAACGAAGTTGATATGACTGATATGTTAACTTTTTATTTAATTTTCCACTTACCCATCCAGCAGACATGAAGTAACATTAGCATTCTTTTGGAGTTATCTGTCCACCAGATGGATGCACACTATATTCACTCTTTGATCACTAGCCACATTACATTGGCAAACATAGGAACAAAGGAATTTGAATCTTACTTGTGAGCTGTTCTATCTTTTTACCCAAATTTCACTCCCTATGTTCTAAATCTACTCCACTAAGAAAGAGAGAAAGAGAGAGAGAGGGAGAGCAACAGTGGCTGAGCGAGCTACTGTATAGAGTGAATGAAAAGAGCCTAGCAGTGCTAGCAAGTCAAAGCAGTGAACAAGAGAAATAAAATGTTATTTTCTGATTACTTTACACTGATTATGGTTTAAAGCACAAATAAACAGGGCCACACATCCGTACCGCCCTGCGGTTAGGATTTTATGTGAACTGAATCAAAGTGTATTCTTCTTCTTCTGTCTGCTCTGCTGTGGCCTCTGTTCTAAGCCCCACACTTCATCTAACAGACAGACACAGATCTGAAACTGGACACAATTCAGCACTTAATTACACCACACAGGTGTGTTTAAAAAAGGAAATATAGAGTCATTAGATCCCTTATTCCCATCACTATCATTCACCTGTGTTACTGTCTCCATAAACACCAGAAAAAGTATAAGCTGATAACATGTGAGAGTCTGTTCATCGGGTTGGCTACTTGCTAACGCTGTTGCTAGAACCTTCTTAGTTGACACCGGAGAGCAACTTACAACACAAGTTGAATATTGTCCCCTAGTTCTGTTCTATCTCCAGCAAACGTCAGAGAAAATATACTCTATGACTTCATCTGCTAGTTGCTAAATGTGTTCATCACTTTTTGTTTCTGAAATTAGCTGTGTGCTTTTCCAGAAACAAGTTTCACTGGAGTGAAGTCTATGGACCAGAAACGAAGTTAAAAGACGCTAAATGGCCCCATATGGCTTAGGGAAACTACAAAGTTGGGAGATTGCTCTCTGTGGGTTTGTCACTACAAACAAAATCTTTCACGTTATGTCGTGTCATCTGAGCCAATATAAATATTGGTAAGTGCAGCTTTAAACCCACATAAACAGCAATATATTTTTCGTGTCCAACAACTACAGCTTCAATGAGGCTTGGAGGGTGCATACAATGGAACTAAAGTGCTGTGGCAATTCATCTTTCTATTGCATTATAAATAGGCGGCAAATCACTTTTGCAGTCACACACAGACAAACGTTCCTTTATTGTGTATTTATGGACAGTTTGCACATTTATGATTTATCATTAGCAACAAAGATGATTCATCAACTGTAATAAAACCTCTCAAAATTGTATTATTTGGGAAACAAATGAGCATGAATAAGAAATGTGAATAAATCCAGTTAATTTTTTTCTTCCTTTCAGTGACTGAACTTGCTGTATACATTATAAATCAATTCATCTAGCAAAAACATATGCATAACATTATAAAATATGCGCTTTTTGAGATCAAGTCCAGTGTCTTTAAAAGCATCCTAAAGAGAAAAGAAATCTTTTGAAACCAGCAGTGAATTGCCACTATAATACATGTTCTAGAAATAGCATGAGATTCTTCTCTAATAAAAACTGACATCAACCATCTACTGTAGAGGAAAACCTACCGAGGTGCACAAGAAAAAGACATTCTCTTGATGGCACAGAGGGGGGTATAAATTAGGGCTGATTATGTACTTTTGAGAGTGTTTCTTTATAAACATTCTACTTACATGTTCTTCTTCATGTCTTCATCAGTGCCAAGGCAAACAGTGTAATCACATTTAATCTGAAGTAACACTTTATTTTACAGTCTGTGTAGCTTATATGTACTATATTCCCAGCATTCATAATAAAAATATGTTCAGATGTGTACTCTGGGGTACAGGATTATTGCATTTATTAGTAGTGCTGATGCTGATCCCAAATGTGAGGTCCACTGAATTAAACGAGCTTCTGTAGGAGTTTATTAAAAAAACACCCTTAAAATAACTGTGAGCTTTTAGGTGTAATCTTGTACAAAATGACCAGGTTTGGCAGTCATGGGTTGTTTTAGGAGAAACTGGGATATAAACTAATGGACCAGTGACAGCTGTTTTGGGCCTTAATGACGTTCACAACTGAAAACAAATTAGGCCAACACTGGGTGTTTAGCGGGACACTGGCAGGAGTTCACAATAACCGCTTCTTGTTTAATGTCGAAACTGAACTCAGCAGATATTCATCATGTGTTGGTTTCATTAATATTTTTTTCTCAAATGCATGACTGATTTTCTTTTTAATGATTTTTCACACATCAGTGACTGCGTAGCTTATTGGCACTCTCTGGTTGTGCACCTAGCTAAAACAATGGACAATGTAGTGGAAGCTAGTGTTAGCATCACTTAACATCAATAGCAGCTGCTTTGCATAAATAAGCCTATTAGCTAGCAAACAAAAACTAAATGTTAATGGATATTATGTTATGGCCATCATATATTTAAAATACATTTTCAATATGTGGGGTCTTCTAAATGAATAAAAAAATGGATTCAAATGTAATTCTGTGTCAAAACGTATTTGGTGAAAAGCATGTAGCCTGACATAATTTGAAAGGTATACACAGTAATATTTTAAGAGTAAGCCTGAAATAGATTTTTAAACCATTTCAAATATATTTGAACTATAAAACCGAAAAGTGACAAAATAATCCTAACTCTTTTTCATTCTAGAATTTTAAACCCCATTCCACTTTTTGTCACCAGCAAACTGCACCGGCAGTGAGTGAACCTTCAGTTAAAATCAATTTATCAAATGACTATTCCCAAAGTCAAGAAGACATCTTCACACTCAAACTGAAACAGATTTTCAATACTTGAAATGCATTTAAAATATATTTGTTCAATATTTAAACCTCATTTGAAATGTGTTTTAAATAACTGCACATTTGGAATACATTTGAAATAAGAGGAATAGCAGAAACCCCACAACACACTGAAAATGCATCAGATGAACATTATTTGAAATGGCCAGAATTATTATATAATCATATTTAAGCACATATTATATGTAATTTAAATATAACTGCTGTTTACTGTCAGAGCAAAGACAATTTGGGAAAAAAAAATCTCATCAGCAAATTATTGTATGTATCTAAAACACTAATGAATGTTAGCTATAACTTTTTCTTCTTGGGTTTTTACTGTGTTAATTATTTATGCAGTAAATCATTGTAATTCATTATCTAGCCAGCAGTGTGGCTCCAGTTGTGGCTGTGAAGCGATGTGAACTGCAATGCACCAACAACACAGAGAGATTGTAGAATAAAGTGCACAGTAACTGAATCACACACATCTTCCAAGTACAGTATTTGTGCGCCACGCAGCTTCAAGCTGGGCAGAGGGCTCTGACTCTCCTGGGGGCCATGCATCAAGGTTGGACGGTGAAGAAGTGCGCCTGTTGTTGGTACTGTATTATAGTAATAGCCTGGGGTGAAATAGGTCTTCTCCACCGTGGAGACGATCTGGCAACTCGGGTGAGCCCTGTCTCAGTTTTTGCCACTTATTCTGACTTGAGCCTCATTCTGGGACTCCTTCTCCTCAAGCTCTTACTGTGCTGCAGGAGAGGCTGGAAGTATCAGCGTAACATGTGAAGACACCCCCATCCCCACCCTCTACATCAATCCAAGTACCACTGCTATTTCCTGCTTCAGTAAATCATATTACTCTGATTACTGATACTGATAAAGTCATGATTGATAAATTATCTCCTCTTTGTAGACAATAAAATTAAAATCATTTGTGGTAATTAAGGCAGTCTTTCCATTTATAAACAAGACATTTAAACTCAGAAAATGTAATCGGATAGGAAAAAATGAAAGGTCGCACATGTCCAAAAGAAGTCATGTTGACTTGTTCCATAGTTAAAACCTTTCACATTTTGTTCTCCAGGAGGAAAAAGTCTTATAAAGTACCCAAACACATTTTTCATCCATCCATATATCTGATCATCTTGTTTCCCATGGAGTCCCCTGGACTTTATTGAAGCCTCGGTCTTTAGATTTCAGTAGAGAGAAACCTCAGCGTGGAGTTATACATGCACTGAAGGCACACTCTTGTTGAGGACCTGTGCCCTCATCAGCTGGACGCTGGTCATGATCTTCTTCTGGTGGCCCATAAGCGTCACTCCAAGCCTCTGGATGTCCCTGCATTCCACAGACACAAAATAGAAAAAAGCTTTAGTGATCCATGACAACCTTAATGCAGTTTCACATTCTTATTCTGGGTAAGAAAAATATATTGGATACATTCTAATTAGATCATTTCGAGTGCGTTCCCTTTTCAAGGTATATTTTATGATGGTTTCCCTCTTTTCTGATTTGCCCTTATTTGAATTTGTTATTAATGTTGTATTTTGTTAATACAAACTCACCATAACAGTGTCATCTTGATAAATTCAGGATAATGTATGTATCCTCAGCAAGCAGCATATCAACAGTTTGCTTTTTGCCTATTTTCTTGTTGTTCTTTCAAGCACTGACACTTCCTGGGGCTTTTCTGTTTTGCTTGTTTTATTTTGTCTTTAGTAGGCATCTTACAGAACAGATACACAGTAGACAGGAACTGAGGGGAGAGAGAAAGGCATAGGACAACAAAGATTCCTGTCCACAACTGAACCTACATGCTGTGCAACCACCCCTCCTCCACAGATACAGTAGTTAACATTAAAAGGTTTCCAGTGGCTCAGTGAGCATAATCCCCCTTTAATGTGAACTACATCGCTGCAGGAAGTGTTGAGCTTCAGTGAAGGCAGCTTAACATTGAAAGAAGGGCAAGCAGAAGTGACCGGAGTTAATAAATAAATGTGAGCAATATTTCAATTAAAAGAGAAGCTCAGAGGGAGATTACTGTACATGATGTTTCTGTTATTTGATGCTGTTAATTGGATGCATGTTTGTATTTGAGAATTTTAGGGTATGAGCTAACCACATCTTCAGTCAAGAATGATCTGTCTCAGCATCCAAATGACACAACTCACAATGTGGTGCATGAGGATCAACATGACTAACTTTTTTTATTGTAGGAGAGATGTGGCCGGATGATGTGATGATAGTTGTGAAGGATGCACTTGAAGGCTCACTGAAACAGAAATAACCCTTTCTATAAATTCCTCGGCCTGGCCTCAAATGTAAAGGTAATGTAGCAGGCTTTACTGACTGAGCTCAGTGGAATTTTAAACTTTTGAAAGTGCTCTGGAGGTGGTAGGTAATAAAACAAATGAGTGGTACAGACCCCTGAGAGTGGTCAAACTGATTTCTCTACCTACTTGATGAGATTTACTGGCTGGAGCTAAAACTTGTGTCAGTCAAACTGTAGTCTTTAAGCAACATACATCAGCTGGTAGAGCACGGCAACTAATTGCTGCCAGCAGCTAACAGCTCACCATCACCTTCCCATCACAGACAGTACATACCCTTGATTCATGCCTATGACGTGTCCCACTGTGTGGTACCCCCCTGCTGCAAAGTGGGGCTTGTAGCGGCTCATCTTTATGGTGTCCAGCCACTCGTCTACTGAGTTACAGCTGCTGAAGTCGGGCAGAGCTTTCGCCATCAGTGGAGGGCTGTTTAAACTGCTGCAGAGAGAGAGAGACAGATGGCCGTACATAGACAGGGAGAGGAAGATGAATGGGAAGACAAAAAGATTAGTTGGAGGGAGTCCGACAACCTGAAAAGAGTCAAAAGGGGAGCAAGAGGGAGAGCGACTTGGGGAACAGGGGCTTTGAAATGCACTAGTAACTGAGACAGAAAATCAATAGCAGTTAAAATGATAGAAAAGAGGTGGCGGCTGTGGTTGCAGGATGGCTGCTTTGGGTAAATGAATACAAGGAGAAATCCTTAACACTTCTCCTATTTCTCTGGTTCTTCCTCTACCTACCATTTCTTTCACCTCACACATACAGATGCACTGTGCCATGCATCACTGACTCCGTAGAAACTGGGATCTGAACTGAGCAATTTACACAGGTCCAGCTTCAGCCCGGGTGTCCTCTCAAACCTGCTCCCACATTCACTGTGGATCAATGTCAATATCACAGCGAGGCTTTTACTTAACGCACAGTGCGTCTATCAGAGATGAGCTTATTGGAAAACGAACACGACCGCTTGCTTCATCTGCCAGATAACTTTGAGGGAAACTTTAGGCTGCAACTTTATCTCACTGCGCTCATGTTGGATAGCAGCGGGATGAGATTGGATTTGCGCTGCCTTCCACACCAGGACAGTTACTTAGTAGTCTAACAGTCTGCCTCTATATATTGTCCAGGACATCATCTTCCCAGCCCCTTGCAGGTGGTGTCTTACTTTGATTTGCAGCTTAATCCTCTAATCACATAAACCAATATTTGATTAAATGCTGGCAAACTGTCTGGCTAAATTAAATCAAAAAACTACTCAGCATGTGACACAGTGCACCCATGTAGCTTTGCCACAAATATGAATCTATTCAGTGGTCCACCAACCTGCAGAGCGTGTCCAATGACTTCAGGTTCTCTGGGTTGCGGATTAGCTTGTCAAGAACAGTGACTATCTGGCAAAAGCGTGGTCTCTCGTTGCGATCCTTCTGCCAGCAGTCCAGCATGAGTGTGTGCAGAGCAGCAGGGCAGCCCATAGGAGCAGGCAGCCTGTAGCCCTCTTCCACAGACTTAATCACCTGCACATACACAGCAAAATATGGACTCCAGTGTCTGCTGTGAGAATCTATCACAGGTTAGTTATGGTCAACACATAGTGCTTACATCTCTGTTGGTGAGGTTCCAGTACGGACGCTCTCCATAGGACATCACCTCCCACATGACCACGCCGTAGCTCCACACGTCACTGGAGGAGGAGAACTTCCGGTAAGCGATGGCCTCCGGGGCCGTCCAACGGATTGGGATTTTCCCACCCTGCCAGCAACGTAAAGAAGTTCATCTAGGATGTATCAGATTTGCTGAGACGTGCGGAAGACATTTTTCTTATTGTCAGCAACTCTTGTGAAAACACTATAGCCAACAATAAATGTATGACACCAACAAGTACTGTGTGTGTATCCAAAGTCTGACATATGTAGAGCTCAACAACACATTTCATTTCAAGACAGACTCGTGTGTGTCTGTCGACAAACAGGCTCTGAAGCTGTTTAGACAATTAAATGCAGTGAGGAAGGAAGTATTCAGATCCTTTACTTAGGTAAATGTAGTAAAGATGTACTACATTGTAAAAATATTCAATTACAAGTACACAAGTATTATCAGCAAATAATTCAAACAAAAGTGTTAATACAAAAAAGCCCCATTCATACTGTTACTGCTATGTTACTAAGTAGAGTATAATATATATAGTATTTTAACTCCTTTATGTACTACTGAGTTACTTAATCTGTAATAATTTATTTTATTTTATAAGCTTGCCTTAATTATAAAATATCATGTAAAAGCAGTAAAATAAATGTACTATTTCCTTTTGAAAATGTAGAAATATAAATAAAAACTGGCATAAAATGCTAATTGTTAAGTAAACCAAAGTACAGTACTTGAGTAAATGTATTTAGTTACTATCCACCACAGTAAATGTTCATGAAAGCAGAAAGTTAAATGACACATTAAAGACTATAGCAAGCCTGTGTAGATATGTAGTCAGGACAAGAATAGACCTGCAGATGTTAGCAAGTATGTGAACTACTTACATTACTCTTGATATAAAACTGACACTTAATTAGGTTGACAAATGATGCATCACTTCTTACACAAACAAAGCGCTCCCTGTGGGTTATTTTAAACATTTGAAGGTTGCTCTCCAAATGTTTCCCATTACAGATACTTGATGACCTGTTAAACATTTAAAACCAGCAACATGACTCAGTGAAAGTCGCTAACCTTAACTCCTGATCTCAGTATTTCCAGGTTCTTCAAAGTGACTTTGCTGCCATGTGGATTTCATGTACAACAAGCAGCTTTGTTCACTTGACTCAAATTGCCAGGCAATAATGTGAACTGTATTAATCTTAAGCTGTTAGCAACAAATATGTTAAGATGTGTTATAATGGCACTATAATGTGTGTATTACCAGAACCTTTGATTTATTTCCACTTCAGACTGTCTCTGATGCTGTACATTGCTTGCTTTCTGTATTTGTGCTTTAACAAACTGTAACAGACAAGTGTGTCAACTGCTGATCTGCATCTGCGCACTGTGGGCTGATAGCATCAAACTCTGCCTCTTTTAAAGTTAAAACTTAATATGTTTGTCCCCATCAGGCTGCAGGTTTAATACTGGACTGCTCTCTATTGGAGCTCTGACATGATGATTTTACTTTGCTTTTAGAATCCTGTGATTTCTAATTGTTTTTATATTGCTTTTGAACAGTTGCATTTGACTCATGTTTGTCTTGATGCTACTTTCTTGGCCATATCTCAGTGGGAATACAAAATTCATTTTTACTTGCCAGTTTAATTCACAAAATACAAACATGTATTTGCTCAAACAAAATGATCTAATGACTGTGATGACATTCAGCATGCACAAAACAGAACCAGTCAATTTAAACATTTTATTTTTTGTCCTTTTTGGTATCTTTTCAATTTATTGTAAAGATCTTAAAGGATTTGTGGGTTCAAAGTTCACTATGACTAGTGAAGTGTCAAAGATGGAATTCTGATGAAGTCATATGATAAAGTCCAGTTTGCTGCTGTGATACTCAGTCTCTGAAAACAGCTGCTTTGTGTGTTCTATAGCCCCAAATGTGCTTTGTCAAGATAAATGAAATGCCAAGATGGGATTTTTTACCATGGATGCACCAATCAGAGCAGTGAACCAATTCTGACTCAGATACTGATCACACTGAGCTGCTTGTATATCACATCCTGTTTCACAATAAAGGCATTTATTATGAAAGCGGAAGCAGTGTCAGTGATTGGCTAACATTACCAACAACTGAGCAATCTAGTATTTCAAAAAGGACATTTAAATTGTCTTTTGCAAGGTTTTTTTTTTAATCATAAGGCTATAATACATGTTTATCAAAGCTCAAAAGAAGAGTGGGCAGAAAACAACTGCAGAAATTACATATTATTAAGAACTAACTTTGAGCAATAGCAGCAAAAACACACAACGAATGACCTCTTTAAAGTTAGTTTAACATTTTAAAGAAGAAATATAAGGTAAAATGTGCAATAATGATAACAATGTAATCTCATAAACAGTCTCAAACACTTTAATTAAAGGTGCACTCCATGAATGAGCTCTGTACTTCCATAAAATATGAGGACTCACAAAAAGCAGCAGAAGATATACTAACTTTTAGCCCAAAGTATGGGTAAAGCTACAAAAATGCAGGATCCTGCATTTCAAGCAACTTAATAGCATATTTTATTAGACCCCCCACCCCGGCCTTATGAATATCTATATATTCCAGAGCTTACATTTTCAGTTTGTCTCAATTCTCCAAACGGAGAGAACCCTGCTGACCCAGAGACAATATAAAAGTGTTCCCACAGGGTGAGATGCACTAAACTGAATTACATGTATATAATGGTGAAGTGTCCTTTTAAATTTTGGTGAAAATAGAGCACAGTGTCAGATAGATACTCTGTATTTTCAGCTACCCTAAATTTAGATATCTAAGTCAGTGATCAAAGAGAAAAAGTCTGCATACTCTGTATATCTTAATGCATAGCATCAAGACAAAGTGCATCCATCTGACCAATTGCTACTGTTGTGTTGTGGGGAATGTAGGATGCAGGGATTAGGAGTGGCTTCAGCTTTTACTGAAGTCTCCTGTGAGCCCCTCAGCACTATGGAAGTATATACAGTAACAGTAATCACAGGAGGACCCCTTTAAACAAGCGTAACTCTACCTTGCTCAATGGAATTCATTGTAACCATTCCTATGTAAGTTAATACAGGGCCTTAACTGTAACTTTAACATAATTTACTGTAAATAAAGATGTTCATGCACTTCTTTTTAGAATAGAGCCTATTTGAGATAATATTTTATTTGTCCTATTACATGTAATTACCTTTCCTAGACACTGACTGCGTGTTTTAGGGAAGTATGCATGTGTCTGGTTGTGTCTGTGTTATTGCGTTAATGCTTGCCTCGATGTGAAAACTCACACTGGTGGTGTATGCAGCATCTGGGTCATCCTCCAGTACTCGAGACAGGCCGAAGTCAGACACCTTACACACCAGGTTGCTGTTGACCAGGATGTTGCGGGCAGCCAGGTCTCTGTGGATGTAGCCCAGGTCAGACAGGTAGGTCATACCAGCTGCAATGCCACGCAGCAACCCCACCAGCTGGATGATGGTAAACTGGCCATCATGTCTCTACAGGAAAGCAAAAGAAATAAAAAGAGAGAGAAAGAAAGATCACCCAGGAAGTGGCAGAGAGTTTTAACAGCAGATAAAATTAAAAAGAGAAAAATGTGATGATATAGCAGCAAAAAAGATGAAGACTGATAATAGCGGAGATTTTAATCAAGATAGAGAAGAGAGTAAAGATAAGACATGACAAGGATTTGATTTTAAGTATTAATCTGTTGTATTTTCATATAAGCAAATACTGGAGCTGTTTGACATCGTCAGTGTAATATAATGTTAAGTCAACCTACAGTGTGTCCTAGTAAGGAAAACTTTCACAGCTGATGCTTTAAGCCACTGGTGCCTGATAAAGTTTTCAGTTCTATAATACAAAGGAAGTAATGTGATGTGAAGTGATGAAGTTGGAGATTTTTATATTATCACACAAGTTATTAGAATGCCGTTCCCCTTAATGTGTTAGGAAAATGCTGCGTAAAACCTCTCAGGCTCTTACAACCTTTTGAAAATCCCCTGGAGTATTAGAACAGATGCACTAAGCGTAAACCATAGGTTTCTGTAAAGTTGCTGAGAAGCTAATAGGCTAATAGTCCTGTGAAACATTGTTTTCCCTGGACAGGGACAATGAACAGTGTCATGGCTGAACTGACAAAGGAAGGATCAGGTCATTTACTGATTAAAAAAGAGTAATGACTAATGTCTACACAATTGGATGGACAACTGATCTTGGAGATGTACAGTAAAGCAAAAAAAAAAAAAAAAAAAAAGAGCAGCTACTATAGTTAGTACCACAGACTGACACAAAATTAGAAGCATAACAAAAGCATTTGCAGCTTATAGGTTCAATACCAACCCTGAGGAAGGAGTCCAGAGATCCATTCTCCATGTACTCTGTGATAATCATCACTGGTTTGCCTGGAGAAAAAAAAATGTACCAAAACATCTGAATATTTACAGCATATAAACTACTTATTTACATGCATGTGTGGCTCTGATTTGCTCTCAGTTGCATATGCATATGTCTAAGAAACCTATGTTGTATTTAATCAAGGGGTGGTGCCCAGGTAGGGCCATTCTGAGATTTTGGTTTTGGGTCTTACCAACAGAAGTTCTTGAATTTTGTTGTGTCTCCATTGAGACATTTTCATTGGTATCTTCACTGAATGTTTTTCTTCATCATTGAATGTTTGTGTTCTTCCAATTTCATGCAAGTCACATGACAGAATGCCATTAACACGCCCATCAACTAAATGTGAATTCTCCGGACACTAAGCCGCTCTGTTCATACATGGGCTAACTTGGATATTACACAGACTTTGCACTAGGGAGCCAGCAGGCTAAGGTCCACTTAATGTCCAGTCCAACTGATTTGGGACATTTGTGTTCATACATGCAGCTCCTCTGGGTAATATCTAGATAATTTGAGGGTTGCAGTGTATGTCTGATGATACATAATATCTTTATGATTTGACATGCTCCTTTAAAGTACCTCGTTTGATCTTGATAAACATGAAGCCCGGATGCACCCTGTTAATACTTTTACAGTAAGGGGTGGTGTAATTATTACAAATATACACTCCCTAGTTGATATTGCTTTACTCTTTAACATTTACCCTACCAGAATATCTCAAAATAATTGTGGGTTTACTTTAAAGCCTATGCTTTTCCTTGTTTTCTGGCTTATCTACAATGTTACAATGGTGAATTATCACCTTAGAGGTGAACTAAAAAAAAAAAAAAACAGGTGAACACATGTTCTAGTATTAGTACACCAAAGGGAAACAAGAACAAGTCTACACACAGATAAACCTTGCAATGCTGTCACCCTGTTCTCAGTCTATATGCTAAGATAATCTAGCAGACTGCTGGTTTTAGTCATGTATTTTTCTGACAGGCATAAAAGTGGTATTAATCTAACTCCTGGCACCAAAGTAAATACTGTATGTGTATTCCCACAGTGTGGAACTGTTCCTTTAACATTTCAGATGCCCTGTTATTACAGTTACTTTACAATCAGTAGTGCTTTACACTGACATATTAATGGCAGCGTACTCTGGGTTACCACTCCCTCCAGACGGATGACGTTGGGGTGGTCAAACTGGGCCATGATGGATGCTTCTGCCAAGAAGTCCTTCTTCTGTTTCTCTGTGTATCCTGCCTTTAGGGTCTTCAGGGCGACTGGGATGTCTCTCTTTCCTGGGAGCCTCATACGGCCGTAACACACCTCCCCAAACTCCCCTAAACACAAGAGCAGGCCAGTTCAGTACTTTACATTCAACCTTTATTCACCTGTACTAAACATGCACTGTGTTTAGTTGCACCCCTACACCCTCTTAAGTCATAATGGCAAATATGATGTGTGTTAAGTTAATCTGCTGGGTTAGATAACAGAAACAAAACCACTTACAGGCTCCCTGTCTACATGCGGTATACTGTATGTGCAAAACCTGAAGTCCATCAACTTAGCTGCTTTTTGTCTTCTGCAGTTCTATACTTTATATTGCTTTATGTCCACAGGGGTCATGCACACACAGTGTATTGTGGAGCTGACACAGTGTTAGTATTCCCTGCCTGTCTGAGGAGCTTTGACTGACAGCCCCACGCAATGCTCTGATTCCGCTGTGCCATCCTCCTCTCTGCTGCACACCACAGCCTTTACACCGGCCAATGATTTTAAGTTAGCTCAGCCAATGATTCTCAATGTGTGTGTGGGTGTGTGTGTGTCTGTTTGTGTTTGTGTGCGAGAAAGCACACAAGTTCATGGTTTTTACCTGAACCAATGATTTTCTCTATTTTGATCCTGGAAGCTTCAATTTCTCGGGCAAACTCGTGGACTGCCTGGCAGGGGTCCTCGTATGTGTGCGGGTCGATATAGAACCTCGTGTCAGGGAATGACACTAAGATAAACAACATTAGCATTTGGTCACATATCGGAGAATGAGAGCAGCATCACATCTGAGCCCCTGTCACTGGTGTGTGGAGGAAAACTTGATGAAAGGGTGGAAATGACTCAGAGAAAGGAGCAGACAGAGAGAGGGAGAGAATGAACAGCATGCAGGGAATAAGGCCTGTGTGCTCCTGTAATCACGCCAAGCGTGATGAAAATTGTTTGCTCTAAGGATGAACTTTATTACATGGGGATGAAAACGTGGCCTCTTCAAGGAATCTATTACTGGCAATAATTGAGGAATGGGCCAAACATACCGTGACCGTTCTGGTAATGCATCTTCTCCTCATCAGAGTCCTGGAAGGCTTTGCTGTAGCCACAGTGTCTATACAAACCACACACATGCACAAACAAAGGCAGCCATCCAAACACACACACACACACACACACACATATAAACATACAGTGGGATGAATACAAAACAATAGTGAAACATTTTACTATCTAACCACAGCTTGTAATTAATAAATCAACAACTGTTCAAAAAAGTTATTAATTTGAACAGAACTTAGTGATGTAAGTCAACCTGTTCCCCCTGATATTAATACAGTTTTCCAGCGGGCCACAAGGTGGAGCGGGAAAAAGATCAGCCAACATAAATTAACTTAAGGGGTCAGTACACTGACATTACCAGAAAAGACTGGCCTCTACTGGTGTCAAACCACACAGGTAGCATTTTTGCAGCCATACCAATAAAATGGAGGTGCATTTGGAATTAATTTTCACACCACAAAAAATATAAGAGAAAATACAGTATATATACATGACAGTAAGTCACTAAGAGGCAGACAGGAAACAGGGAGACCCACAACATAAGTCAACGGTCTGACTTGATCCGATGATGTTGCGTACACACTGTGTCAGGTACATGGTGCACTGCACCATATGCACCCAGGTATCAGGACACCCCATACGTCCATGTTTTCAAGTGAAATTATCATGAATATTCATGCTAACAGACACATAGGACATTTAAGGGAAAAAGAAAACATTTGTAATGTAATACCTTGTTTACACATACAGGTGACTTTTGCCCCTCATGGTCACTAGGTTTTGGGCATGTTTTGCATTGGGCAAATAATTTACACACTCTTCTTCAACAGGGAATATGTTTCTGGACCTTGCCACTACACTGATGAGGTGGTTCATTCCTTCTGGGTTTTAATTTAAATACTGAAAAGCTCCTGTGTTTACTATATGTTGAAAGTGTACAACAATGATGGACAATTTGCATAATTGATTTGGCACTGCAGTCCTGTATGCACTCACATCATTCCCTGTACTAGCATTATTTGATATGGGCAGTGCTGGGGGTGTGTAGTTTCCACACATACAGACTCAAACCCTGGGAGAGTGATGGCTGCTATTCATTGTGAATGGGACCTGGCATTGCAGCCCGCTGAGCTGCAGAGATATAAAAGACATGCGGCAGCACTATAGGGGTTCAGTAAAGCTCTGCTTTATGCAAATGTCCTGTAATGCAATGTAAGTGACAACCAGGTGAGAACCAATCACACTTGCTTTAATACCTGCAAAAACACAAGCACAGAGTTGTTCATTTCCCCTTCCAGCATAGAAGTAGGACTGCTATGGTGATTAGTCTTGCCAGCTCAGACGCCACTGTTGTATTAAAACACTTTTAAAGTATGTACTACATTTAAAACAAAAAAAGCTATTCTGGATTTGGGAAACATGCTGCAGGCTACAACAACAAATAATCAGCACTGTTTTGTTTAATTTAACAGCTACGTCAGAACATAGTTGGAGCAGAGTGTGTTAATTACGTGCTCAGCACAACATGTGCACATCTTCATGAAAGGCCAGAGACTGCCTACTCCTTTGAACACTGCATGAAGCTTGTAGCTAGTAGCTAGAAGGTACTCTTCTTTGGAAGTAGTTAAGTGTTTGTTGACAGTAGCAAGCTACAGGCTACTACAAGCTAGTGAAAAAGGGGAAAGAATCCAAATGAGCATTCTTGGCTTCAGACATCCCCTTGTGTGCAAGGAGCTATTGGTGTCCTCTCATAAGCTTGACAGTAGGTTGGCTGGTGACACATCTTCATTTCTTTTATATTTTAAATTAACATTTTAAATTCTGAACTATACTGTTAATTAAGTTTTTTCCTCTTCCATATTAGTGGCATGAATATAGTCATGAAAGTATGATTTTGCATTGATAAAATCTTTAAACTCTCCAAGTTTTTTCATCCTGAAATACATAGAATCCAAATGAAAAACTGGATAAGAATTGATTTATAAAAGATTTAGGGGCAATAAAATGTATGGTGCATGCTACATAAATCTACATTAAAAAAAGAACAAGGCAGGGCTTATGGGATAAGTGGGAAAATCTGTCCTGCAAGCTACTGTACATGAATCAACATAAACCCACCATGAGGTAAAAATTATGAATTAGGAAATTAGCTAAGAGTGAGACGACAGGGAGAACAGAGGAGGCAAACTAAAGCATTACCTTTCTCTTAGTACTGATAGAAGAGAATGCAGATTATCTTTGTGTTTCAACACTGAACATTTCCACATGATGGTGGGAACTAAAGGTATTTTAGCTTCTCAAACATACGCTTAAATGAGATCCCATTGTTGGAGGACATTTTAAGGGTCTATTCTAAGAGAGCTTCACACAGATGACAATCATTTCACTTTTACATACTACATATGGCAAAAGCAGGGGGAAATATAGGGCACACAGGAATTTGATCACAAGCAACATTACACAGTAGAGTAGTGTAAGAAAAGTGTTCCACACACAGCAGCGATGGGTAGTGTGGTAAAGTGTAGCCTTGCCGTTTCCTGCAGATGATGATGGCCAGAAAGGTGACCAGGCCAGTCACCAGGGCCATGCAGATCCAGACGATGCTCATGGTGTTGTAGCGCAGAGGAGCTGCAGACACACACAAACACTGTGTCAGCTGAAGAAAAGGTGCCACTGACAGTCGAGAATTTGTAATTTACACTAACACACACACACTGGCAAACACAGGCGCCACGCTGAATGTCCTTGGTTATCTGAAGTCCTTGGAATCTGAAGCTTCATTAAAAAGCTCTGTATTTTCTAATTACCATGTGTCTGCATTTAGAGAGTTTGGCCATGTCATTACAGGATGGATATTTTTAGCTAATGTTGTCATCTATTTTCAAAGATTGAATGTTGTCCCAGACTTGCAAGTGATTAAGCCTCTAACTTTAATTACTTTGTTATAAATATAAACCTAGAAGCCAGAGGTGAGAAGTAACTAAGTACATTTACTCAAGTACTGTATCTCTACTTTAAGATTTTTACTAGTAACAGAGTATTTTTACACTGTGGTTTTGCTACTTTTACTGAGGTAAATGAATACTTCTTCCACCACTGTCCTTTTCTATCAAATCAATATTATTAGTTGCCTTACAGGCTATTATTACATGTGATTATTGCTATTACACCATTTTGTTGACATTTAAGTGTAATTTATACTGTTAATTTTTCTAAGCCAAAATAAATGATTACCATATGACTAGAATCAGTGTGCTAAGCAAAGGCAAATATCCTCCAGCATGGGTTTGTACCTCTAAAACCATAGTATCGAAGAGGGCCAGCACTGCACAGATGTGGTTTCACTTCCTGTAAACTGGGCCACCAACTTGGCAAGGCATTGGAATTAACACAAATTGGCACTGCTGTGGGTGGGAAGCCAGTGAGTGATGATGTTCAGGTTTTTACACTAACCAGTTTGGAGGAAGGGAACTAGATGAGTGTTAAAGGTAGGGGAAGCTTCAGATTACAGCTTATTAAGTTCTTGTGCTGGACGTGTGCTATTAGAGAGGCAGAAAGTGTGTGGAGGTTCGGGCAGTGGGTGAGCAGTGAGAAGTGTATCTGAGTTTCATACAGAAAAAAGTCATGTGCCATAACAGGCCTGACCTTATTGTTTGCTTTTCTTAAAAGAGTAACCAGCATCTTTGCCTAACCTTAACCATGCCATTGCTGCCATGCGTACTGTATGTTCCCATTGAACATTACAAAATGTTCACTGCCAACACATCAGTGTGATGTTGAATGTTGTCTGGGGTTCTGCAGAATCAGCCTAATAACAAAGTTCAGTCTGGCAATAGGAATAAAATATACAGGTTGCTGTAAGCTGACTTATAAAAAACTCACATCAGCATATACCTTAGATAGACAAGCTGTGTCAGCAGAAAATGACTCACTCACCGCTGCTATTATATAATCCCTCCCACCCTAAAATCAATAGCAGAGTGATGATGACATGAAACAAAATGGCAGTTCAGTCTGATTATCACTGCGCTCAGAGCAGGTTATTGTTCACCATCACACAGGCCTGGATACAGCTCAGCACTGAGAAACAGCGGTGTTAGCACAGAGGGAACAGGCACGGCTCAGTGCTGGAAAAAGGCTACTCAGTCTGTTTTTCATAAACTTTAGTTCTTATTGATTACTCAGCATGGAGCTTGTGGGATGTGTGCAGTCTTCTTGTTTTCAGTCTGAAAATGAATCATTATCAAGAGAGGGAGAGTCAGAGCCCAGTGAGCAGCAGAGCAAAGGGAGACTATTAGTAGTGAAACTGCACTGGGACTCTGACCAGGCAGGAGGTTGCAGACCTAGAGTCTGCTCTGCACGTTATCTGTCAAAACCTCTATTAGGAAAGAAAAATATTCTAATAAAAGGCTTTTCTTAGCAAGGCCTAACTTTGTATTGTACTTGCCTCAGGTGGACAGACTCATGAAGACGTCTATCCCAGCGCGGCACTGTGGAGCGCTGTTTGAAGCTGGGGAAGGCTGCAGTTCTGCTGACAGGGGTGACCCTCTAACAAAGCAGATCAATGGAGCAGAGGGATGGACTGAGGCAGTTATCAGCCTCGCTGACACCCAGGCCTCTTTAGCCCTGGACCATGCTGTGCAGTCTGGCCTGGCTTTGAGAAGCTTTCTGTGCCATGACTTTTAACAAAACAAATTGTTTTCTGACCGGACTTTTCGACTGTATTAAACAGCATACAGCTGCTGAAGGGTCTCTGTTCCAGGCAGGAGCAGAAATAATGCAGTGATAAAGTGTGTCCTCTTAGTCAGTACAAATACACACCTGCTTTACCAGTCTGAATCTCCACATTCTGGCTGAAGCGTCCGCAGCCTGCTGATGTTCTGGCTCGGACCTGGAAAATGTACTTGGTGCCCGGCTTCAGCCCGGACACTCGGGCGCTGGTATTTTTAGACTTCATAGTGGAGTAACTGTGTTCTTCATTATCCTGTAAGGCAAACAGTCATGTTTACAGATTAGGTTTAGGGAAACTGGCATGTTGATGTCCCTACTGTGTGTCCCCATGAAAACACAAGCTCTGTGGTTCCATATGGACACATTACAGATAGTGGTTTATAATAATATAACATAATTAACATAAAGTAACGTAACGTGTAAATTTACTACATTTCATAATATGCCCCATAATTGTTTAGTGCTGGTGATACTGTATTTAAGGAGTATTAACCCACTGCACATTAGTGAGTAGAAGTGGCCAGTATTACTAAGTATACAGTGGGAACATATACAATAAATATGAGCCATCTGAGTTCTGCTGTTCAAACCACTTACAGTATACTGAGCTGTTTCTTTAATATCTCCAGTTGTGTTACTGCAGGTCATTGTGCATAATACTGCAAGTTTATGAACATGCCATCTTTATAGCAATATTGTTTTTTATATAATTTTTACAACAATGACAAGGCCATGAACAATAAAGTGCCATGATTCATAAGATATTTAATTTCCTGGATTAGCCAGAAAAACAGTCTCTCAGTGGCTCAATAAACAGTTTCTCACTTGATTTTTCAGAAAGCTTTATTAATTCCCAGAGGGGAAACAATTTTGGAAGCTCATGAAGGACACACACTGTTTTCTAACACTAACACACAAACTAACGCATATTCCAAAAGGACCTGGTGTATGCAGTGAGTGGATGTAATGACCACCAGCATTTTACCAACTACTCAAAGCCTGTGTATGCCACTTTTTACCAATCTAGGCCATTTGTCTCAAGACAAAAATGAAATATTCTAAAAGTTTCAGTTTATTTGCATTTTCCATGAAAAGCCCAAATGTAAAACTGATAGAGGCTCCACTGCTGTAAAACCACAGCCACACCACTGGGTCAACAGTCCAGAACAAAGGCACTGTTTTCTTCAGTTTGAGCAAACTGAAGTGTCCAGCTGTTTTAGGAAGAGCTGTTAATATACAATACAGTATATTGTAACCCATTTTTTAATAGTTATGTCTTCTGTTGGAACCAGTAGATTCGGGGTTGGGAGTCAGAGACAGGACAGGGAAGTCTAAAAGTAGTGAGAGCTTGACTATGATAGTGGCAGCTTTGGTCTTTTCATGAGATTTGTTAAGAATATGAAAGCTAGAGAATAACAACCAGACTTACCCTGTAAAAATCACACCAGATCTGCCATTTATAAAGTGCTTTACCAACACTGCACTTTAACTATAAATTAGTTGAAGCCTGTGCTGTGCATTGTTATCATATCTGCCAGTCAGACGTAACTAACAGACAATTACTTCAAACATCTTTTATCTGCTATGAGATTGGGTGCCTTGGACAAATTATTGCTTCATTGATGATGCATCATTTGTTCTAATGAAAATTGTCAAGCTTATTACGCCTACCTGCCATTGTTTTTATGAACATATTCATTAAAACATTTGATGTTTTGAAGAAATACTTTTGAAGAAGTCTTGATTAGTCACAGTTCATCATCATCATCATTGCTAGTATCCTCGCCAGCTTGCTGTAGCATCTTTGCAAACTTAATTCAGAGATAGTTTATCAATGTGGATGTAAAACAAGTTCAGCAATAACAGGAGGTGCAAGGTGCATGCAAACAGCAGAATAAGTGAATCATTCATGTGTTCTTAGAAAGGATACGAGCCTAATTATGAAAAAGCGCTGGTACAGAAATAAGAGCCTTTTTTTGTCTTCATTATCATCCTCAGTGTACTGCTGCTGCACCACCCTTGCTGTGAGTCATTGTTTAGTACAGGACTATAGGAACCTTAAGGAAGCACATTGCTGACTTGTCCACTTGAAATCCCCCACAGGCGTCTCACCCCCTTGAGCGAGGCCGGATTAAGACACCAGCACAAGAGACAAGCTAATCCTTCACCATCTTGCTTGTTTGGCTATGAGACTGCCGGCTCCCAGGCCGATCCCTCCCAAACACACATTCACACATTCACACATTCGCAGCAATTAGCTCGTCGCAAGACTTACGTGCCCGCCAGTGCCTCTTGCTGTCACTGTCACTTTCACTAAGTTGGAATCTACAGTGTCTCTTCCTTTTTCTTGCTCTCCCGCTCTCGACTCCCATTTCCTTTCAATTAGCCAAGCTGTCAGCAGGATCTTTCTCTTGGATTAAGTTATCCTGAGTCTATCCAACGATCACTACTCTGCATTCACAATAGCTTGACTCAACTTAGCCCTTTGAAGACAATAGGCTTATGTTCTCCAGGTGGTGAGGACAGTGTCACTTTCCCCCTCATAAACTGACTGAATAGTTTCATGTTAGCTGGTTTTGGAAAATAAACTGAATATGTTGACACAACCTTAATACAAATGACTACAGTATTTGGTTTTGGGCTCTGAAAATGCCATTCTTGAGTGGTATAATTCAGCAGTTGGGTGAGAGTACCTTCTCGTAGTATTTGATGTCATACTCCAGAATTACTCCGTTGGGCTGGTTGGGTTCATGCCACAGCAGAGTCACGCTGTTCTGACTGGTGTTCTCCTGGCGGATGGCTAACACTTCAGATGGGGCTGCACAGGAAACAGAAGAAATTACTGCTTTGCCAGTTCAATGTGTGATTCCTCAATGACCACCACACACACCAAGGTAATGAGATTACCCTGCAGTAAACAGCTGTTAACACAGGAACTGCATTTCCTGAAACACATTCAGACCAGATGATGAAATGAGAAGGAACTTCACAGGTCCCAACTCTTGCACTTGCAGAGACTCATTTATTGTAAAGTGACATTAACAGCTACTTCAGTTGCTGTTGGTTTCAAGAGATCTTTGGCAAGTTTGAATCATTCTGATGGAATTTACTTGTGGTTTCAGGAACCCCGAGTCCTCAAAACACACTGTCCATCATTGCCTGCCAGAATCAACACTTTGACACACCTGGTACAAAAATATTTTTGTTTAGTGAGCTGTTGTGGTTATCACATAAAGCCTAGTTGCACAGCTAGAAGATGTTTACTTTTAGCTCTGTTTTGGTATTCAGCTAATGTTAAAGGGAAATACATGTGTTAAACGTGCCACTATGTTCACCAGCTAGTTATTAACCTTGTCTGTCTGCTACTTGGTGCAGGGCAGCTAGTGTACAGTTAGTTCATTAGAGTCTTTCAGGTGAAAATGAAATTGCTGCCTGCTGGTGCTGGAGACAAGGTTGCTGAGAGCAGAAAGGGAAGGATAGTTGTTTGGTTAAAGCATACACGAGAACAGTGGACCAAGTTCCATGTATTATAGACTGAATCTTTAACAGTTCAAATATGAACACAATTATCATAGTGAATTGACTATAGCGAATAAGCAGTGGCATTAACTGAATTGAGTTCTCCTCACTGGTGACTGAGAGCACAGATGTCAGCTCAGCTGTGGTTCACAGTATGTTACTTCCTCATTAAAACACCTATCAGAAGTCAGCAAAAGCCACACAATCATAATCAGATAATTCAGCTGTAATTAATAAGGTGCTGAGCTATTAACCTTATGTGAAGTGCTGCTATATGGTAGTTTTGTGCTAAAATGAACAAAACCACTAGCAACAGACTGACTCTACTACTGAACTGAAAACGTGGCTGTACAGTAGGATGATGTATTCACTTACAGACCTTATTGAACAACTTCTAAATCTTGAGCTGAAATGAATGAAATGCTTCGAATCAGCACAGTGATCTGTGATTTTCACCTTTCAACCAACACTTTATTTGGACTTCCTCCCTAAGATGCTTTGCAGTGCCTGAAAATTGTTCCTTCCCCTGGATCATGGCCTTCATACAGTGTACAGTTTTTTCACTCTGACTGTCCATGCTGTAAATTTGTTGTGTTGATCTATTCTCTACAGACGACATCTATTGCATATCTGGAAGACAGATCCCTCTACTGTTACTCTTCCTGAGGTTTTTTCCATTTTTTAACCATTAAGGGATTTTCTTTGGCTGTTTCCTTACCTGATTCAGAGGTCAAAGAACAGAGAGTGTCATATGCTGTACAGATTATAAAGCCATTTGAGGTTAATTTGTGATTTGTGATATAGAGTTATGTAAGTAAAAACTGACTGGCTATTAGAATGCAGCACAATAGTAATAGCAAACATATTTTACGTGACCACAAGAGGTTGAGAGGAAGATAGAGTCATTTGAGCCATTTATCAAACAATCAGTACTGTGGCGTCCTTCCGCTTCCTGGATATCATCATCACCCAGGACCAACACTTCCTACTCCCACCACCCCCTCACCTTTTATTTCCAGTTGTATATTTTTTAACCAATTTGCACCACATTACCAACACAAATTCCTTGTATGTGAAACCTACTCCACAATAATCGAGTTTCTGATTCTGATCTTTCTGTAGGCAGTCTCATGTATTCAGCATTTAATCCAATGAAGAAGGAGACAAGTGAAAGGTAGTCCAATATTGGAACAGCTGTAGAAATAATATTAGTGTTTTCCAAGTTTGTGAAACTGAAAAAAGTTCAACTTCAGTGCAGGTACTGTACCATTAACCAGTGATCAATAACCAATACAGCTGTTTACTGGAACCCTACTCAGAGCAGTATTTGGTCTGTTTATGATGTCATGTGAAGCACGGAAGAGTCAGAGCTGGACCTGAGTACTGTCTGCTGACAGTGGCAGCTACAAGACCTCATAGAAACCAAACATGTGCCACACACCCTGTTTTCAATACCTGCACAAAATGTTGTTGAAACAGCACATTTCTTTCAAAGCTTGTTATTTTGGCACTTTTGCAAAATTTGACAGTAAGAGAGAGACAACCAGGAGAGGAGATAAAGATGTGTTATCACACTGAAACTAGATTCAAAGTCAAAATGATATGGCTACAAGTAAGCCACCAACCTGCTCAGAGTTTCTCTTTTATTTCTTTTTGTGACATTTCTCTTTTTTTGGATAATTCACAATGAGTGGCTCTAGGTCACATTTAAACCCTGCACATCACAGTTAAACTCCATGAATCTGCTTCACCTGAGCCATTGTGAGCATTTTTCCACTATAGGATCTGATGATCAAAAATCTTAATTTTGCCTTAACTGAGCTAAGTTAACTTGAACTTTTAGTCCATCGGTCTGCTTTTCATTTCAAATGGCTTTTTGCAGACTAGAATGTTTCAGATAACTGTTGTTGAAAAAAGTAATAACCACACCTCAGTGGGATGCTATCATTTTCAAATGCTGCTTAGTAAGTGAAACAGCTGTGGGACAGACAAGAATGGAAAAAGTGGTCTGAATATTGATTTTCTTTAACTTTACACTTAATGACTTTCAAGCTTCAGTAATGTAATGGAAGGGCCCCGGACTCATTAGGAGGCCAACAGATTGGAGCAGGGAGTTGGTGAGTCTGGTAGCAGAGCAGTTTCCAGCCCTCGACACAGGTCGGCTCCTCAAACAAAAGACAGGGAGGCGGTGTTGAAGTCTCACATGAGAACAGCGGAAGCGAGTTGTGGATAAGTTGCTATGGCGAACTTGTTATCAAATGCTTACTGACGCATCCAGAAGATGGAGCAACTTTATTATTTGGAGTTGAGTTTTGTCCACCTGACAAATGCATTCACTTTCTTTTAGCTTTGTTCTGGCTTCTACAAACCACTGAGAGAAATATCTGGATCTCTATCTAATAAGTATTCCACTGTGTTCACCACCTAGCCTTCAGCACGTCTGTCTGCTGTTTGGTGTGGAGCAGGTAGTGTGCAGTGTGTCTTTAGAGTATTTTCTCAGAAAGTCAGAAACAGCACTATGAGATCAGTGAGAGTGAACCAAAACAGTGAAGTTGTGAGCACGAGAAGCTAAACAGTGAGCTGAAACTCATTATGAGGCTGAGTTCACATGGGGTTCACTCTGTTGTCCAATCATGTACATGCAAATATGCCTTCCAGGTGGGTTACTTTGTAATGTAAATATTATATTTCTGCGGCTTACCTCAAGACTGTCACAGACAAAGATACTCTGTGTGTGTGTGTTTCATTGCGATAACTCTCCAGAATTGCACAGTCCTGCCTGAGAGAATTAAATAAAACCATTCCTTGGACTCCCCAGATCATGTTTCGTGTCTCACTGGTACAACACCATCAGCGCAGCCTCCCTGTGTTTTTATGCAGAGCAAATCTCTGTCTGAATACGACCTAAAGCTCTGTAAAGCTGAGGGGAGCTGCAGATTCATCACATAATCCTCTGTGGGCTCATCACCTTGAGCAACTCCTTTCATATTGTTATATTGTTTTCATGTTGTCATTTGATACATCGTAATCATAAAAATAATAATGAAAAATACACACAGAGAATCACAGTATTGCCTGTATACGGATGTATACATCCTTGCAGTATTTAGCTAAACATGTGATACCTTAGCAAAGAAGCTGTTGACTTCCTATCCACTGAGAGTTGCTGGAATTTTAACAACTTTAACAAACAGTGTAAACAAAAGCAGATTTGGTGACTGTGCATACACTGTGTGAGGCCAACGTGTGACATGTGACAAAGCCTTCATTATGAGAATTGTATGTCGCTGTTCGAGCCCTACCTGCCTGGTTTGTTGTGATGTTGACCAAGACATAAGGTGTTGGCTCATTGCTCAGGTGTGTTACCGCATTCATGGCCAGGATGCGGAAGGAGTAGTTGGTGTGGGCCACCAGGTTGAGCACCGTCACCCAGGGCTCCGTCAGCCCAGTCTGGCGAGGGATGAATCGAACTACTGCAGTGCCCATACGCTCCACCATCCCTCCTCCACCAGCCCCGATGCTCATCCCTCCACCCGTCTTCCCTCCACCAGCAGTTCCCGGGGAGGATGCACAGTCCTCACAGGGCCCTCCTTCCCCTGAGCATTTCTGACACAACACATTGTACTGCAGGTCACTGCGACCTCCAGTATCCAGAGGGCGGTCCCACTCTAAATTCACCGAAGTCCCATTGACTGAAGAGATGACGTTTACTGGAGCAGATGGAGGGCCTGGATAGAAGAAAGGTGGAGGTCTGAGGTCATTGACAGGTTTGATCAGTATCTGAAGAGGTAAATTGGATTTTTTGAAGTATAGATAAGTTTGGTATATCACTGCATAGTTGCTGTGTGTTGCACAAATGTGTTTGTGTACATACACCATTTTGAGATGCTCTTGCCGGTGGGATTAGGTCGTCTTGTGTATTGTGTGTTTGTGCTTACGGGAGCATGGAGCTGCTGGTGGGTCATCTACTGCTCTATAGTAGCTGGAGTCACAGGGGCAGAAAAGGGCGGCTCTGGTCTCTGAGTGGCTGTGTTGAGGACATTTACCACACAAGCCATCACCTGCTGCTGGCTTATAAAAACCCACCTCACAGTATAGATAAGTTTGGTATATCACTCCATAGTTGCTGTGTGTTGCACAAATGTGTTTGTGTACATACACCATTTTGAGATGCTCTTGCCGGTAGGATTAGGTCGTCTTGTGTACTGTGTGTTTGTGCTTACGGGAGCATGGAGCTGCTGGTGGGTCATCTACTGCTCTATAGTAGCTGGAGTCACAGGGGCAGAAAAGGGCGGCTCTGGTCTCTGAGTGGCTGTGTTGAGGACTTTTACCACACAAGCCATCACCTGCTGCTGGCTTATAGAAACCCACCTCACAGGCTGCAGAGAGAGAGAGAGAGAGAGTGAGAGAATAAATAAAGTAAATAGAGAACTTGCAGCAAAGGGCTGTGCACCTCCATAATCACTTAGACCATAATAAAATTTTGAGAGAGTGCAGCTAGAAATGCATGACTCACACTCGTATAGCAAGCTGTGCATATCAACGCTGCTTCAACCTTTTCAAAACTGTGTCATCGCCTCACGAGCATTCATATTAGGACATTACCCCCCTGCCCCTGGCCTCCTCCAAATCTATGTATAATTACAGGCCTTGTAACCGTAGAGACCGTGGAGCAGGGGAGATGAAAGTCATACTTCTCTCTACTCAGATTCAGGTTGAAAAGGCTCTGCACTGTTGATACTCCCAGTGAGACCATCAGAATCTAGACTGTGTTACAGTCTCATCCAGCTCCTCTGATACATATTCACTTTTAACTCTGCACTGATTAATAATGGAGGGGGCTCTGATAAATATATTCTCTTTCCAGGCGGTTAATAGGGTTCTGCTCTGGTAAATGGGACAGGGGTAAACCTCACATACACTCACTGCAGCAGACACCAGCGTGCTCGTGTTTGCTCTTCCTCACACAGTAATATATGTATGCTTCCCCACAATGCTGTGTGTTGGTTTACAGATGCAGTGTTTTCCTAACCTTTCCTTCTTAAAGACCATTTTAGACGCTTAGACTTCAAAGGTGCTGAGAACCATGAAACCCAATAATCAACAAGAGTGGAATTATAACAAAGTGAATAGTTAAAATGTTTTCGTGATTACTGTCTGAGACATTTTTAGGTCTGGTTAAAAAGGAATAAAATGTTCCCATGCTTGTACCTGAAAAGTACACGTACACAAAAACACACACATATAATGGATGTTCAATTAAACTGTGTGCATAGATTTTAGAATTTCTTACATAATAATGTTTAATTCCACAGATTTTGCGCCTATTTTATTTATAGTACCTACTGCAGTTAACGTTCTTGGCTGCGGTTTTGAATAAGGTAACTATTTACTGCAAGTGTGCAAAGGTTCATGTTATCCATGAAAGCCCCGTGCCCACTGAGTGGAGGAGTTGCTACTTTAAAAACTAGGACATGAGCTCTCACTGGCTTCTACCAATTGCTTTTACTGATATGTGTAGAGGTACCACTGCCTGGAGTCAGACCCTGATGTCTCTGCCAGTCAGAGGTCATCCTATGTTATACACAACTACATTTGGACAGACATAAATAATTTGAATGGAAAAACAAAAACAAAAAACAAACAAACCTCCAGTTGTGTAGTGTTCTGTGACAACTGAATCAAGCCAAATTTAAAAGAGAAAACATTATATAGTAAAAAAAAAACTGATAAAAGGAAACTGGCATATATTCCTATTAAAAGCACTGAAATATTATTATCTTTATGCAATGTGTCCATACACTGACAGTATAAAGACAGTAAAATATGTCTAAGCCATTGCTATACCTGTGAAAATGATGTTTTGGCACCGTGCTGTTTTACACCTCTCCACACCTCCTGTGGTCAGGGATCCCTGTTACAGTTTTTCTTTGGGATCTGACACAAATGGAGGCAACCGCAAGCTTGCAGACATAAAATCCAGACAATGGGCCGAGAGACACAATCAGTGTCTGCATGATTGACAAATTCTCTTCCATACACTATACAAAAGTTTGAGGTCTCCTTCATTTTATACAGTACATATACTGTATATCTTTAGCATTTCTATTTAGAAATGTATTTTCTTATGAAAGCTTTGGAAACTTCAGTGAACAGACTTTCACTATACAGACTGTTTTATATGAAGAGTTTGTTGGAAAGGCTGTTTTCATTTTCTTCAGCTGACTGTTGATGGTTTATGGTAATTAACTTGTATCTGAGTCAGTGATGTGCACATACTAATAACTGAAGACTTCACAGTCCAGTATGCAAACATAGAAATTATGACAATCAAAATAAACATGGTCATTTTTCATTTTAATTAAATTTTACACTCATAGATCTACATGTACAAGTTAGACATTAACACCCTAGTGCTTCTACAGCAATACCTTTTCTGTATATTCAGATTTCATCATTTAATCATGTTTCATTTACCATATGCAACTCAGCCCAGCTCTGAGCACCCCTGCTGTTTCTATTTTCTTTTCCTCTCAGCTGATGAGACCTGCTTTCATTAGGAGTCACATAGCAGCTTGTAGATGCAACTACATCAATGCATCAATTAGAGGATTTACATTATCAATGTTTACAAAAGAGTGGCATAAAGTTTTTATGAAAAACCAAGGACAAAGGCTGTAAAGGATGAACACCTCAGCTGAAAATGTTTGTGATTAAGAAGGAACATAGATGAACAATGCGACACTCACATAAGAGAATAGAACGGGACAAAGGAGACCACTACATGTACCAGCTACTCAATCTAAAAACTGTTTTGTGCATGTGGCTAATCTAATAACATTTTAACTGACGCTATGGAAACTTGAAATATCCTTTTCATTTGAATGACAGCAATCCAAGTGTTTGAGAGTGCTCAGAGTTTTGGAACCATCAAAACATGATGGACTATAGAGTTTGGAGAGTAATCAGTAGGTGTAATGTGAGGAGGAGCTGGAAGCAGAAAACGATAGCAACACGGCTTCCTTCCTTTAGTGAGCCAGGAATCCTGCGCTTGGATAAAAAGGTCTGGATTTTATTTACAGGCATCAGGTTGACATGCCTACAAACCTAAAGAGACCTACAGTGCTTGCAGTGCACATTTCAGCTAAGAGACCATCCAAGAGTTCTGCCAAAAATGTATTCTGAAGCCTGACTGCTCATTATTTATCCTGGGATATCAATGGCAAGCTGGGGTCACTTTGTGCAGTGAGTAACCACTGTCTTAAAAGAAAGCTCCCTCTATAAAATACAATCCTCAACTGACTGTTGATAGTGTTAGCACTGGTGTCAGCAGAACAGATAGGAACCCTTTTTTTCTGGCTTGGTAGCTGTCATGTATTAATCTACAGCAGTTTCTTCTACAGCTTTTAGACAGAATGTTCAGAGCAAAGCCTGTCCCCTCGTCCTTGTAGTCTTTTTGTTCAGCCCCACACTGGTACTGGGGGACCCGTGGATGTATTAGGAGCACCACCTGGGGACTTTCCAAGGACCAGCTTGCATGTCATGCTCTGATAGTCAGGTCACAAAAATGAAGCAAATAAAGTAAAGAAAGTACAGAACTGCTAAGTTTATTCAGAACTCATTTGTAAAGTTTTCAAAAGTATTCAATCAAACTGGCAGCACAGTGACATGCATGCTGTGAAGATACAAACCGATTATAAAATACACATGCTAGAGAGCAACTGCAGAGGCCTGTACCACAAAGTGAGTTCAACTTATTCAGGCTCTCTTGGGGTTATCTAGCTTCTCTGAGCATAACATTGGCCGTCCTGGATAACCGGTACTATGAAGCCGGTTGTCAACTGGCTCTGTTAAATCTGGGTTTTCTTATCAGGCTACAAACGCGTTCATGTGAAAGAGGCAGAGTTGTTAATCAGAAGTGACAGCAGCAACACCATGGCTGAAGTAGGCCACTGAAAATAATATGAGATGTAGCAGTGATACCTGCAGGGAAACTCGTTTATAGCTAAAGCAAAACGTGATGTTACGGCAGATCAACTGCAAACAACAGTCACATAACATAGAATAGAATAAGAAACTAGAGAAACTATAAAAATAATTTTCTAATTATTGACTAAGAATATACCATACATTAGCACAGTACTATTTTAAGTACTTATTCAGTGAGTATTTTTTCTCCTTTGTCTGATGACAAAGAAACTGTTGTCAAAAATCTGATAGTTTCTGCTGCCAGAGTGGAGAGGAGAGGACACTGTGGAGGAGCTACGCCTCAAGCCAGATATTCATTTATAATCACGGGAAATATTTAACAAAGTATGGATTGTTTTTTTAATAAAAGACCATTATCACAGCCTCTTAATAATAACCAGTCATATATTGACACTTCAAATACAGAGAAGCTATGGACAGAGCATTATGTTATGTTTGTTATAAAAATGACAGATGCTAATTTTACTGCTTCTCATGTGCACTTTGGTGGCTTTTTTAATAATGGTGATTTTTCTTATTGCTGCATGGAGCAGGCCACCCCACATCACTGACATGAACTTAAATGGCAGTTCACTACAGGCTGGGATGAGTTTCCTATAAACTGACTGAGATGCAGCCTTGTTTTAATTAGAAATATAAAAATCTAAGTAAATACAAATACAACAGCTTTGTTTTAATTTCTACACTTCTATGACATTAATGTAAAATTTTGAATGGCAGTGCCAGAGTATCAGCTGCAGGTGTATTGTTAAGGCTATAGTTTGCACTGGTTTTGAACTTGACTGCATTATAGTGTGAGGTGTTTCAACACAGTCTAGTCCAGTAGACCACCACTGCCACCAGGTAGGACCTCTTGTCTTTATTTTTAATAACCCCACCCTCGTTGTTTTTTTAAATTAAATATATAGAGTTGAATAAATCCGCACTACACACCCTTGTGCACACAATCAAATTCAAACCCCCCACAGTATGTGCCTTTTGTAATTGTCCTGTTTTCATTGTCGTATCTTCTATGCTCCATGCACTGTCCTGTAATCATGCTGTTTTGTTTTTTCCTCTTAAATTGTTACATGCTGATGCTAAACTAGCTATTTTAACACATGACATATTTGTAGTGGTTTGTTAACAAATGAAGCCAGATTAAAGCAAACAGTGTATAACTCCTTGTTAATTAGCTGAATCACATATATTTGTGTTACAATATTCATTTACCTTTATTATTTTATTAATACATTTTACAATGGTTGTATGCGCTGTAGAGTTGTTTTGTCTGTGTCGATTAACATGCACAGAATTAAGATCAATAAGTGAGAAAGGGTCTTTTTGTGTAATTTTTTTTTTTGAAAATCCATAGTGGAAAAATATAATAATAACGCAGATTATTTTTACATAATTTTTCAGTACTTCATCTATACAGAATCCATGTACAACATAGTAATGCCAACTTAGTGGGAAATAAAGGAAAATGTCATAATCTTTAAGTGGCATAAATAATGGCAGATTGACCTTTAATTGATTTCCATTAGATCTGTATGAAAAGCTAAATCTCTTGCATTTAAAACTGTGAAGTGAGAAAAACAGTAGCTCAAAATGAACAACACACCACATACACACCCCCACACATGCACCTGCACAAGTGCTGATAATTTTAAACAGAGCAGATGCTCAGATATGTGCAGGCAGACACACTCCTACCTCAAAGTATTTGTATCACTATAGATAAACAGACTGGGGGCGATAGTGCGCTTCCCTTTCATTGCCAGAGCCCCTCCAGAGTCTGAAACTATTTCTATATTCAACATTTATTCCAGACTGGCTTCTCTTCCTCCTTTCTACCCTGTTAATCCCTCCATCCCTTGATGTTTTTTGAGAACCCCCTGAGTTGAAAAGCAGGTCCCGATAAACATCGGAACAGCTCGTTCATCAAGGAGAGAGTTGGCAAGTGCTTTGAAGTCTCTGACAGATTCACCAGGAGTTCTGCCTACACTCACCTCACACATAAACACACACACATGCAAAGGGTATGATAATGCAAAACACATAAACATATAAAAAAAGAGGTGCCTGATGCAGCCACGGTAACTGCATGCAACATGAATTTATCAACAGACAAGTGAATATGCAAAGGGAGAGAAGAAACGGTCTGCGTCAAGAACAGCAGTGATAACCTCTCACTTCATTGCTGATGTGGCACTCGTTTGGTCCCTGGAAAATTAAGAAACTGGATTAATAATATCTCCATGATCAGAAGAAGATCAGGGAGACAACTTCAAGAGAAATGTGACCAAAAAGAAGAATGAAGGCTAATGAACTGTGGGCTGTTTCCTGAAGGGGTCCAACAACACGTTGTTAAGTTTGACAAATTTTTGGGAAAGTGAATTGGGATCATGGCCAGTCTTCTCCACTGTGGTCTCAATTGTATTAGAGAATACAATCAAACAATGGCTATGTCTAACAAAAGTGCATGTAAGGGCACCCTGAGGGCCATGTGGTTACTGTAAGACATGTTTGATTTCAGCCGGGACATTTGTTGCATGTCAAACCAACTCGCTCTCCTTGTTACCTGTATGTCTAATAAAGACAAATAATATAAAGATGTGTTTCTTTCTTTATGTTATGTATGTATGTATTTATTTTAGAGTCAAACACAATTAAATTAAACAGTGCTGGCCATGCTGCTGAATGTGGAGCTGTCACACATGACTGGCAGCAGCTTTTCATGTTTCGTATTGGCTCCAGCAAAGAACACAGCAAAAGTTATTTACTGCAAGTCTGAAATTACTTAGGTGGTGTATTCCATTCATGTTGATCTTATCTTAAGCAGTGTTAACCAACTTATTGGGTGCTTGCTTGCTTTTCTTTGTTTAGCAGCGTCACTGCATTCCTGTGCCGCTAACTTAAAGATGGTAAATGTCTTGAATAGTTGGAGAATTCTTAGAAGTAATGGAAAAAAATTTAGGGCTACATTCATTTTTTAAAGAAAAGTTCACATTTTCTTTAAATGTCTGCAACAGGTCAACACAGTAAGTAATTAGTAGCAGTATAAATGTGGCGTCTGTAGCAAAAACTACTCTCAGCAGTTTTCTTAGAGCTGAATTTCATGACATTATTTATTTTATAGGTTAGGCATTTAGTTTTACTGTACAACAATGTTAATTATACTGAATAATACTAATGATCAGAGAACCTTAGGGGATACGATAAGTAAAATATGCACTGAACATTTAAAAGTAATGGAAATAGAAGGAGAAGAGAAGTGTAGTCTAAAAAGACACGTCCCACTCCTTTGGCAAGCTGTTTACAGAATGTGTACTGTGCATGTGTTTGTGCTCATGTGTGGCTGTTTGCGTGTTGCCCGGCATGTCAGTACCTGTCAATGTAGTACGTTTGCTATAGGAGAATTTGCATTACAATGAATCTTAATAGCTGTGCACGGCATTGTGTGCTGACCTTGATTTATTCTCTGTATAAGTGGGTAAATAAATACACTGAAAAAAGGGGGGAGCTGGAGAAAGCACATCATCGCCCCGTGCGTGAGGAGACTGAGGGAGGAGTGGGTAGGTGCTGAGGGGAGTGGAGAGGAGCAGGGTTTTAAGTGCATTGTGGGTTGGGTGGCCCTGAGCCTGCTTCAAGAATATTTGTAAATCTACAGATTAAAAACAACTAAAATAAAAACAATAAATACATTTCTTCATGAAAAACAAAAATAAGGACAAATAACATATATTTATTCTCTGTGGAGACAGCTACTGTACAATGTGCAAAGAAGTGTTCAGTGATTTTGATTGTTAAGAGTCCCCTAAAAGGGCAAAGGGCACAAAACTGGGAGTCAAAAATAGTGAATGAATTCTACTGACATATAGTAGGTTTACAGCACTGAGAGATGCATAACATCACACATTCATTAAAAATCAAAAACTGAACTCTCACTGAAAAGTTCTCTCTGAAGTATTCGGAGGGTGCTCGAGACTATGGTCAGGTGCATCCTCTGATTTATTTCTCGTTGGGATGTGTCAAAAGCTTGACTGGAGTCCATATGTGGCATACCACACTGAACACAGCTTAGAAAGGCACACACAAGCTTGACTGGAGTCCATATGTGGCATGCCACACTGAACTCACTGAAAGCAGCTTAGAAAGGCACACAACTACAGTATGTATATGAGGTCCCAAAATTCACATTGAAAGTCAGGACAAAGACCAAGACATGAAGTCCAAGGAACTCTCTGTAGACCTCCACAATAAAATTGTAGTGAGGCATAGATCAGAGTAAGGAGAGAAAGATACCCTTGGTAAATATAAGTGTTAGGGGCAGCTGCAGCCCTTCCATTCAACAAAGCCATAAGACCACAAAATTACTTGATATTTTAAAAAATAATGTTAATCTATCTAAAAGGTACACAAGTAGATTTTAAAATCCATTTATGTTCATTTTCATGTTCAAGGACAGTTTCTTGCCCTGGGCCATCACTCTGATGAACACTTGACCCACGACAGTATGACTGGACAATAACCCTCAGTGCAATACCTGTAAATATATACCTTGTACATATCGATCCATCAAATCCAGACTGTGTGTATATATTACTTTACTTCTAATCCTAAGGCACATTTCTTTGCTTGATTGCACATTACTTCTTTACTTCTCTTCTCAGCCTTATATTGGCTACTTGCCCACTGCCGCCTTACATAAGCCATACATACTGTATGCATTAAGAGCCGCTGTACCAGAGTCAAATTCCTCGTGTGTTCAATTTTTCTGGAATGGCAAAGAAACATTCTCCAGTTGATTGAATGCCAGTTGGTTCAACAAATGGAGGTGGCTGCATTAGACTGAGAGTGGTGATGGCACAAAAATCTACTAAGCTGCTACACAGCTCGCACCCATGCATGCTCACAGCAATATTTTCAGACTGTACATTCATGCTGTGATGGAGGTCAATCCCGAGAGAAAAGCCACATTTGGAGTTTTGTGATGCATGTGCTAAGTTCAGATGAAATCATTTATTGCAAGGGTGTCAAACTCAATCGCACAGGGGGCCAAAACTCAAAGCACACTATCCGAACAGGATAAAAATTTATTGAACAGACTAAAACTAAACGTTTTTTGAACATAAATATGAATCGAAACAGACAGGATACAATATTTTTCCAAAATAAATTAACTTGAACTTAAAGTCAGCAACCGTATTTCTGCTAAGGCTTACATTTGCAAACACCTGCTTTTTGTCTGGACACAAGATGTCGCACACTTTCATCATGCAGCTCTTCAGAAACTCTCCCTCTCTGCATTTACGTTTTTCAGCTTGTCCTGATGTTTTGTCTAGTAGTGCCGTCTTAGGTTATATTCCTTAATTACAGCCGCATTAGCTCCACAAATAAGACACACAGGTTTACCGGTAATGTCAGTAAACATATACTCAGCCTCCCACCGGTTTTGAAAGGCTCTGTTTTCATAATCAACTTTTCTCTTGGCCATTGTTAGGGGCTAGCTTTGACCTGAAATTAGGGTTGTATACATCAACAGACACTTGCTTGATCTGACGTAATTGACGCGGGAATGATCGCAGGTAGCCTATCGTTCATTAAGGCATCTGTTGCGCTGCATTGTGAGATTTGTAGTTTGTGTGTTATCGGCACTTCATATTGCCGGACCATTAAAAAAGATATATGAAATGATCTCGCGGGCCAGATGTAATTGTACGCCGGGCCGGATGTGGCCCACGGGCTTTGAGTTTGACACATGTGCTTTATTGTTTATACTAGCAATGATTTGGATACCTGAACCTTTCTGTGTAAACTGCCAATCATATCTTCAGATAGTTCCCTCTGATACAGTAACTGTCAGTGCTGCGGTTCAGACCCATGGATATTTTTTTTTCCACCCTTGGACAGGCATATGACCGAGAACACAAAAGTCACTCTTCAGAGGTCCTCTGCTGGAAGGACAACAATCTCAGCAGCCCTCCATCAGCCAGGCCTTTATGGTAGAGTGGTTAGATGGAAGCCATGATGAGTAAAATGAATAGCACACTTTTATCAAACCTCTATTGAACTCTGAGAGCAAAAGACTCTGCAAAAAGTGAAGGGGTTTGAATATTTTCAGAACTGACTGCTAATCCTAGTGTTACTACCCTGAAATTATTGTGTAAAACAAAGGATTTTTGAATCAGTGTGGACTTGACAGATAACTGACAGTAAAGCAACCTCCCTAATCTGATATGATAACAGCCAGCAGCAATTGGTGAGACCACTGGTCAAATAGAGACAAGTCAAAAACAAAACACCCATGAAACCAAGTTGAGATAGAGATGATAGAAAAGCGTCTCGAGGCCCAACTCAGGACTTGGACTACAGCCCTGCTTATCAGACAGAGAATACTGTATGTGATGTTTCAGTTTTCCTTGTTTATTGCCTGTTTCCTTTTGATGCTTTGCTTCACTTGCAATATGCAATATGGGTATATGCAATATATGGATTTTAGAACAGCAAAAGCAGAGTTTTTTATTAACTGGACACAAGTTATGCCACTATTGAGCCGGAGTGATCATTTACTGATCAAGGCAAACTTAAACTTAATCTGTCAACAAAAGCAGTGCATGCTCTTCAGGAGCATATCTAGTTTTGATGTCCTAGACCATGCACAGCATTGACCTTGTAAAAAAATCGAGTGCTCTCCAAAATATAGTGACAAAGTTAGCCAAAGGCTCCATAGCTGATTCCCCAGGGAACACATGAAGCAACTAACGAGCCGCTGAAGCTGTCTGAGTGATGGATGAATGTGTTGGTGAGATCAGTTGTGGAAATGGGGCACTCATCATCCACACTGTCCCTCCTCTTACATTTATAGAGTTCAGATACTAACAGCTAGATTGTTGCTCGTCCTCAACCCACTATGCACTTTAAACAAAGGTGTCCCCTTCCAGTCGGATTTAATCGGTGTGGTATCCAGGTACGTGATACAGATGACCATGGGGATAGAATGGATGGGGCTGGTTAAGGAGATGGGTTCA
>NW_018128171.1:385933-403742 GCF_001952655.1 Monopterus albus | reverse complement strand
CACAGAAAGAAAAAAAAATCTTTAGAACCTTTCATGCAAGTACAAGAGTCTTGTGGCATTTAGGAAGCATCAGTTCAAGGCTGTGGTTGAATTGAGTTATAGAAAACAATTTATAGAAAGTGTAAAATTTTAAATGTAAAAAAATCCTATTCTTTGAATCTGTACAGTATATTCAGACACTTTATTGCATCTGATATTGCTGAAATTACTGGCTGAGGTCCAAATGTGTGCTAATGGCTGTAATAGGATGAAACAATGAGGATAAAAATGGTAAGGAGAGATATAAGCTTGTTTCCTTGGGGGTAAAACATCAGAAATATGCCAGCAGAGAAAAGAGCCAGTCTGTGGGAACAGTTATTAGGCTGTACAATGGGAGCAAGTGAGACCAATCATTGTAGTATGAACTGAAGCCTGGTGTTAAACCACAGTTGGCCATCTAACGCCAAAGTCCCAACTGAGAAAAGAGACCAAGAGAAAAATGGCAAAACTGTCCAAGTGAAAAAGCATTTGTTTGTCCCACTGAGCACCAGGGTTTCCTCTGACATGGTCACAGCATATTCCTAAAGTCTTCTACAGATTTATGGAAACCTGTGGACAAAGTGAAAAACATTACAGAGAGTTGACACTGTAGTGCATATCTGCTTAATTTAAACGTTTTTCAAAGTTTTAATTAATATTGACATTATTAGCCACCCAGCCTCTGAGTGGGCAGACTTGTGTAGGTGTTTGACTGACAACTGAACAGGCATGATCAGCTGTCAATCAAGCCAACGTGTACAATTTCAGACATTAACTGTGCTTTACAAACAAAGGGCAGACAGAGGTGTGTTAGCAGGGGTGTTCAACCAGAAGTACAGCATCATTAAGCATTTAAAATGGCCAACGCTGGTATTTGAAGGTAGGATTTTAGGCCACATAGTGTGCTAACAGCTAATTAGTTATCTAGCCTTCAATCTGACATTAGCAATACACTTTTACCCTAGTCAATGTTTCTTTAGCAGGAAAAAGTGCAACATAACACTTGTCCATAGTAAATAAGGAGGAGACATTAGTGAGAAAGATGGCGTGTTGCATTAGAACGTCTATCACTTGCTTCTCTGTGAAGGGACATGGTCACTGTGTGAACAAATACATTTCCAAAAGCTTTGTCACAGAACAATTCATGTAACAATGGTAACTGTACAGTACACAACAAAGATGGCACCAGCTGTAGCCTCAAAATGCTTTACAGATATATATTAAAAATGCAGGGAAATAATCATAACTAAATGTCATTGGAGAAAACTAGTATATAGTGGAGTGACATTCATCAGGTGAACTGCAAATGAAAGCTCTGTATCTGCTGAATCTATAAATAAGCAAGTGTTTGCTAATACATTAGCAGCAACATTCTATAAGGCAGCAATATGTCAGTGGTTTATTTATGATTGGCACTGCCCCTAAGTTGCCAAAAAATGAAAAAAAAAACAACAAATAGTTGTAAGTTTAAAATGTAATTATTTGATTAGCTACTGTATATGCATAGAATGTCTTAGTCCTGTAAAAAAAAAGGTATACAGTTCTCTCTTCTGGTTATTGTACTCTGAGAATTAAACATATGGTGCAGATCAGTGTGCTGCAGCAGAAAGGTATGCAGCCTAATGATTTAGGAATATTCTCCTCTATATATGTAGGTAGGCTATACTGTAGACATGTTGTATTTCATGGCACAGCCAGTTCGCCTATAGCAGACCAGGCAGCATTTCTGTCTGCCTGAGTGACACTAATAAGGCAGAATATAAGACAAATAACAAGTATGGCATTAGTATCTTCAGTCCATATACATTCCTGCCTCTTCTTGCCACCCTGTTGGCCTCCCCACTGGGTTCAAATCAATTCCATCAATGAAGCCATCACAAAGGGAACATTACCGCAGTGTTTTCCTGTGAAAAAGGCCTGGTAATTACAAATCAAACGAGACAAATACATCCCAGTTAATGAGCGTTAAACGGATGTTAATTATCCGATTGAATGGCTGTCACCATTAAACTGTGTCTGATGGAGGGAGTGGGTGGAGGAAGGGATGAGGTGGGGAGGAGAGCGGGTGCGAGGGTCAGGAAGGGGAAGGGTAGCTCAAAAAAAAGACAAGCATCCTGAAAGGCATATTAGCAGCAGATTGAGAAGATCAGATGTGTGGTTAGATGTGTGCTGGAGATGCATGAGAGAGGGGAAAAGCATGAGGAGAAAAGTGGGAAAAGGAAATGATGGGGGAGGGCGGGAGGCAAAACATTTTTTCTTCTGACATTAGCTATCACTGTGATGCATCAGAGTGGAAATTAATCAACAGTTTTTGATTATTTATATATTTGAAAAGGACAAAGTGAGCTGAGCAGAGAGTTGAACAGAGGCAGGACTCATGCTGCGCTAATATGGTGCCAGGCAGCTGCAGTCATAACATATCCATCTAAGGGGGATCAAAAGAAAAGTTCCCTATCTTACCATTCAAAACAAGGTTCAAGTCCACTCAGATTCATGAAGCGGCTCATTTCACAAGACATTTGGATTAGGAAGAACAATAGAACAACTTCGGAACCTGTATTTTAGGGTGACCGTCTGTGTGTGTTTGAACAGGAGCATGGTCCTCACAGAATAATAAAAATGCCGGTCATGACTGAAGGATGCAGATTACCAAGACAAAATAAGAAGATGAATGGAATATAATAGGAGCCTAGCAGTTCTGAAACAAAAACAGTTTTAATCAAAACTGATCAACAACACCTTGAACAGCCTGATTAACACTTGACACCTGTAATTGTGATGTGCAGTTATGATAAATTATATGAGTTGTTCACTGCCCCCCTTTTCTTTGTTGAGGTCAACATGACAAATGAGTTGCAAATTGTTGGTTTTGCACAAAACTACTCCATCACTGTTGCCAAGTTTAGAATGTACTCACATAAAGAGACAAAAACAATTTTATCTATGTCATAAAAACAAGGATAATCTGCAAAGTATTGTTATGATTCTATAATACTGGTTAAAAACGTAACCTTGCATTCAACATTCTCTGTCTTGACAATTTGACGGAAAGTATAAAATGAAAGGTTGCATCAAATTTCATTAACATAACAGACAGCCAAGCTAACATTTTATAGAAGGTTACAACCAGTGTAAAAATGTAAACACGAGTTCTAACATTTGCAAAATATTTTTGCCTCATTTTCAAAAAATGATGGTGCAGGCAACTTTTCATACCCCCAAAGGCTCCAGGTTCACTGTGTGGCAATTAGTTTGTGGTCATTTTAATTTATTTCCAAATCAACTTTTCATTATTTCTGTCGATGTTACGTGTACAGTTGCAAGAAAAAATAATGGTACTATTTGCAAGTTCCCGGTTTTCTGTATAAATTGGCAATGAAATATGAACTTATCTTCACCAACGCCACACACATCAACAAACAATATTTCTAAGCTGATAAAACAGAACCAGTCATGATCTTTAATGTCTTTCCTGAACTCACTCATTAAATATGAAAAGTGAAAAAGGAATGGCAACACACTTCTGATGTCTAAACGTCAACTGGAGCCAGGTGTTAGTAAACCTGGAGCCCAATCAAAAAAACAAGAATGGAGGTGTGGTTTAGAATGACCTTGACTAATGAAAACACTCAAACAGTGTTGCACAGCATCTCTATTGGTCTCTATTGCTTGTGCAATTCACAAGCAGCATCAGCTGATGCGAACCATGCCTCCCAAAAAAAGAGATCTCAGAAGGCCTCTGATCAAAAGTTGTTGATTTGCATGTAGCTGGAAAGGGTTACAAAGTCATCTCAAAGACTTTAGATATTCATCAGTCTACAGTTAGACATCCTGTCTATAAATGGAGATGATTTGGTATTGTGGTGCTCTCCATAGAAGTGGACGCCCTGCCAAGATCACTCCAAGAGCACAAGTAGAATGTTCAGTGAGGTAAAACAGAGTTACTCTAGAGTAACAGCTAAAGACTTGAAGGATTCTTTGGAGTTGGTTAACATCTCTGTTCATTAGTCAAAATACTGAACAGGCATGGTACCCATTGCAAGACACCATGGAGGAAGCCACTGATCTCCAAAGACAACATTGCAGCATGTTTGCCAAAGACCACCTTGACACTCCACAACACTACTGGGAAAATGTCAGAGCCCAGATCTCAAACCAATAAAGATGCTGTGGAATGACCTCAGGAGAGCCGTTCGCACCAGATGTCCTAAGAATATGGCTGAGCTGAAGCAGCTCTGTGAGGAAGACTGGTCCAAAATTCCTTCTGAACATTGTGCAGGTCTAATCCACAGCTACAGGAAGCACTTGCTTGAGGTTATTGCTGCCAAAGGTCTGTCGCCATCTTTGTTATTTTTCAGTTACCATGATTGGGGACTTAGACTTAGATTTACTTATGGGGACTTGGTTTTTGTCCCCTTAGGAATACCTCAGGTCCCCACAGTGTGTAAACATGAGTGATACCAGGCCGCACATACACTCATAAGTACACAGTGTCAATCTCCCTCTGCAAAGGAGCAAGTGAATCAGTTGAATAAGAATTTGCATTAGTTACTTCATGTTCATTTATGTCTTTCACAAATATAGATTCTGTCATAGCTCTTTTTTTTAAAGGTTACTTTTCAAAGAGGATTAAATCTTGTTGGTGCCGTGAAAAATAGGTCGTCAACAAATATTTTTCACCATAGCTTTCCCTGATGAAATTGACACTGGTCCAGGGTGAAGTAGAAGCATTTGATAAATGCCACTGTACTGCAGTGTCAGCTTGAAATATGGCAAATTTAAATGTGCAGAAACAGACAAGGTGTAGCATTTCCATGAATTTGATGTATTCGTTGGCAAGCTAATTGAATGTTTAACGGACGTTTTACCAGAATGTATTAGAACATGCTCTGGTTTTCAATACAAAATGACAGACAGGTTACATAACCTAGACTAACATTTCAGTTTCATTTATCCAAGGAATCGACTGACTTTGATGGACGTCTCTCTGACAACCATGTTGCAAACTGGCCCTCCTATTTGAAATGCCAACATCATTATCATTCAGGGCACACATATACACAGACATACATTCAACTATCCACATCCATCCAAACTCCGCTCCCGTCAGTGGAGGCCTACAAGAGGGAGAAGTAAATGACAGCGCCCTGTGTGCACATCAGTTTAACTCAACAAGACGTCAGGGCAGAAAATCATTTGAAGAAGTCCCGCAGTCCCTTCAGACAGAGGCTGCCAGCTTCTCAGTGATCTGCTATCATGTTGCCTGTCTCTTTACTGTCAGCACTAATAGCACTTAGACACTGGACTGGGACATGGGTGGCTACTGCAGGCCAAGGGTGGCACGCACTCAATCAATAATTTACCCAGCAGCTCCTGGCCTTTTGTGTGTGTGTGTTTTCAGTTCTGAATTAAGCATTCATATGGGCTGCACATAAGAGGATTTGGTTTTTAGAGTCTGTTTTTGGGCATCCAGGTATGTGAACATGTGCACGAGTGTGTGAGTCTCTGTGTGTGTGTCAGAAAAGTTGCTTTGTGTACCGATGTGTAGCCCTTTGCACCTGCTGTGGAGATAGGGCGTTGGCCAATCACAACAAAGATTGGAGGGAAGTTTGAGTGACACAACGGTGCTGTGTCTGGGTGAGATATGATTCATTCTGTTATCTCTCTCTCTCACTGTCTGTCTCTCTCACACACACACAGACACAGATGCATGTGTCATGATGGCCTAACAGCATTAAAATGTTTAATAATGCCATTTCTACTCATTCAAGGTTTTTCCTCCTCTCATCTTAACTGCTCCATCCTTTCATCATTTCCTTCTCTTCTCACCTCCTCTCCTCTTCATCTTTCCTCCTTTCACCTCTACTCTTACCTTGCTTCCTTTCCTTCTCCTTTTTCTTCTCCACTCATATTGCCTTCTCTCCTCATCTTTCCTTCCCTCCTCTCCTCTCCCTTCCTTTCCTCCCTGATTTTCTTTCATCATATTTTCCTCTGCTCTTCCCTCCTCTTTCCTTTTCTCCTTTCCTAATTTCTTTCCTCTTCACCTTTCAAACTTTCTCCTCTTTCTCCCCTCATCATCTCGCCTCTTCACCTTTCAAACTTTCTCCTCTCCTCTTTCTCCCCTCATCATCTCACTTCTCTCCTTGCCTCCTTGCCCATTTCCTCTACTCTCTCTTTCACATCCTCCTCTCCTTCCTTCTGATGTTCCTCTTCTCCTCTTTCAGCTGTCCTCCAAGCTCCTCTCCTGTCCTCTATTCTCCTCTCCTCACCGACCAATCAAATCCTCGGTCATCCACCAACAAGGACCAACCAGTCACACACAAAAAAGACTAATTAGTTTTGGCACAGCAACAACAAATCCCTCAGCAATGATGCTCACACACTCTAACAAACAGATGCTTACACGTTTAATGAGACCCACACATTCAGATGCAGTCATTTGCACATTAATACACACAGTCCCAGTGAATTGCATGCTGTGCAGCAGCTGCATTAGCTGTTGTACTGTGCTTTTGTAAAGTTTTTGTTTAGCCACATCAGTATGATTGACGTCGCTCTGTAGCAATAGCTGTATTATGTGTTTGTGTGTGTACAGTATGAGCATGATGGGTTTTTATCAACTTGTAAGGAAACCCTTTAGTGTTATCGTGAAGCTGAATATCCCAATTTAGCTAAACGAGATGCTTCAATTAGCCACTTGTCATGCCCTGCTACTGTATTTGTCTTAACTAATAAATCACAATTTCAGCATATGACAATTTGTGATCCTGGCCATTGTTTCTATCAGTATGTTAGCAATATATTCAAGAAAATAACTGCTGAGATCTGGAAATACAGCAACACTGCTACAGCAAAGCTTGACAGGCTGGAATTCCACTGGTGGCAAAGTTTTATTTGCAACGAAAATAAAGGTGGTAACACATTAGGCCTTTTATTTCTAACTCTCCAAAAAATCACAGGCAGGCAACATTTGTGAGCTTTTGTTGTACACAGCAAGGCTGAATCACAATTTTGTTTAAATTCACTCATACAGCCTGACAGTGTGTAAATGCATGACTCATTTCAGTAAGAGGGTGAGAGTGGGGGTAGTCAAACTGTAGCAGTTAGCATATTTCAGCTAAAAATAACTTGACTAAGAGGATAAAGTCATGACCTGAGACCTGTACAGCTGTGTTTAATTTGACACCTTTCCAAATTTCATACCTTTTTTGACCAGTTTACAGTTGATATTTTAAATGGATGAAGCTCGCAATCTGGGACGATGACGTTCCCATTCCAATTTCCACTCTTAACCCAGTTTTGTCAGTTGCTACTCCAAATGGCACAAATAGCCATCAGTGCCTTCCACCAGACCTACAGTATTTACATCACTTAACAAATCTGAGATGTAAGCAGTGATTCTGCACCCAGACTACTAGCTAGGTAGCACTGGAACAGAACCACAGTGCATGTAGAAGAAGAAGTGACACAGGTAACACTTAAATTATCTTTTTTCTTGTCAATCAAAAAATATGTTGATTTAAAAATGTGATTTCAATATTTTTGTAATTTTTGTACATTTTTTCTGTTATTTTTATGAATATAGTGGTGCTGTAGCCATGTATGAATATGATAGAGCTTTTTTTCTTAACATTAACCCAGAAAGCTGTGATTTGTCAAGTCCTTCTCCACCAGACTAAAAAAAATTTATAAATGAGCAAAACACCAGACCAACTTCATTTACTTAAACTGGAAAATGGCCAGTCTGTCATAGAACTGACACATGGAGACAAACAACTATTCACACCTACAGGCAGTTTAGAGTTGTCAGTTAACATAACCTGAATGTCTCTGGATTGTGGGAGGGAAGCCAAAGCACCTGGAGGAAACCCACACAGGCATGTGCAAACCCTACGCAGTCAGCCGCGAGGCTCAAAGCCAGACCCTATTTGCTGTGAGGCGACAGTGTCATTTGAAACTGAGAACCTAAAGTGGATATTTACAACAGAGAAGCCAGATCTTGGTGAGTACAGTGGTTTCATGACTAATAAATGAACAAACCGACTAAATTAAGATCCACGTTGAAAAAATCTGGAATCTTCTTTTAAGAGAAAAAAATGAATGCCTTCCTTAGAGTTCAAAGGAAGTTCATACAAATCTCTGGTGAAATAGCTTTAGAGGATCCAAATCTGAGTGTGTGTGCATTTGTGTTCCTCACAGTTGAATCCAACACTATGTCTGTGTGTGAGCGTTTGTACACTCACACCGGGCAGCTTTCTCACCCCACGGCTGTGAATGTAGGAGTGTTTCTGGAGCCTCGGTGTCATTTGCCACCAAACAGTAACAGTGTTGTTGATTAGCAGTTGTTTACAAACTGCCAGAAGGATGGAACTAATTTGATCACGGCGTATTCCCCCATCTCTCCCTCTCAGGAGAGCATTTCAATTTGAGCTCCTTATATGTTCTCAATAGCAGGCCACCACAAGTTGATTCTGACAGCAATTATGAATATCGTGTTCCACTCAAGTGGTCGTGAGCAGGGGAATAATGAAATTCTCACCAAATCATCTGTTCCAAAATCCCTTAACTGCATCTTCATTAGGAACTAGGAAATCATAGTGGGGGTCAGCTAAAAGACATAGCAGCCACATGGTGCTTTGCCCTTTCAAAACAGCTTGATTAATTGACTTAATTTCACCTTAAGTTCCCTAACTGAAATCATATGAAGTATAGAGCAGTACATACAGCCATCTCTACAGAGCGTTTCATGATGGTTGGCATGGCAGCTCTTTTTATAGTCTTCCCAACCAGGTTTTCCACTGATTTTGTGCCTTAGACATTGAGTGACATTTCAGCTTCAGCTCATGCACTATCACCTCTAATACTTCAACCAAACAACTCTCACTGTTTATGTATACAGTAGCCTGACAACTCGAAAGCCTACAAGGTTTAAACTTGAAACAATATTTCAAATGCTTTCAGCAACTTAAACTGACATTTCAAGTGCTGCCAGCACTTATACTGTATATCAAGTGATATTTCAGCCATTGTCATGGCTGTTACATGTAACACTGTCTTGCATATTACCTACTTTCATCTTTTCAACTGTTAAACAGCTCCGGCAATTACAGTCCAAAAGATTTTTAACTGCTTTCAGCTCTTACACTACAGCTGACACCTCATTTTCTTAACGTGCACTTTAAATGACGCTTAAACCTTTTCAGTGCTTTAACTTCAGCTGCAATTTCAACTACTTTAAGTGCTACAAATGTACAGTGCAATTTTAAGAATGAGGAAACACACTTAATATTTAGCCAAAAATGTTGCCTTTCCATTTCTTTTATTGATTAATCAATTAAATATTTAGTCTAAATGCCACAAAATATTAAATATAAATTACATTACAAATTACAACATTTCATTAAATCATTAGTTTTAAGAAGAAAATACATCTTATCAAGGGCAGACAAAATGACTAGTAATAATTAATCATACAGACCACCACACTGGTCTGACCCCTTCTCCGAATTTGAATGTCAACTGTTTTCACTTGTCTGGAGCTTAGGTACCCAGGGCCAATGAGGGTGTCACCCTGTCAGAGACAGCCCTGCACAGCTCTGTCTCTGGAGTTTTAGCAACCTGTTTGTGTAAGTGTGTGTGTGTGTGCGTGTCCACTTCTGCATACGTGCGCCTTACAGTATGTTTGAAGTGGAAAATACCAAAAGTAAGGACTGACAGCAGAGAGAAAGGAAGTGCTGACAGGTTGGAGAAAGGAGGAAGCCCTCAGCTCCTATGATCCTCCTTGTCGCCTGCTGGTGGCTTCCTCTAATATTTCTCTACAGCACCACACTGATAAATAGTGATCACATTATGAGGTAGGGTGTCACACCTTCTCAGTCGTTTGACTTTGTTTCATAATGTCTCAGTTGCTGTCTTTGTATGCCTGATTCATTTTCTTCTCACCTCTCACACACTGCTTTTTGTTTGTCTCACTCCAACCCTCCCCTTCCTCCACTCTTTAAGCATCCCTCCTCTGCTCTCTGATTGACAGGGAGGTGAGTGTGCCGGAGACTTTTGCTGACAGAAGAGTCAAAGAGGCTCTGAACAATTCCACAATCCCTCAGTGACTGATGGAGCCAAAGATACAATTTTAATCTTCTTTCAATAAATTAATCATTTTGTCTGTATGTGTATATACGTTGTACATATTTCAGTATGCAATATGTTAATTTATAAAGTAGTTACATATTAGATATATATTGTGGAGTAAAAAAATACAATACTTTCCTGAGAAATGTAGTGAAATACTGTCGAAATGTAAAATTGCATGAAATGAAAATACAAGCAAAGTACAAGTGCACTGAGGTTTGTAATTAAATTTGATGTAAATTTACTTAGTTTCATTCCAGCAGAGGCCCAGTCCTACCAAAAAAAAACCAAAAGCTGGGATTTTAAAAAAATGCCATAGTCAAAAGACTGACAATAAGAGAATTCTTTCAGATTCCAAAGTTATCAGACAGTAGAAAATAACCTTTTTTGTGTACAGTTGGTTCTGACTGACATAGCATTTCATGAAGTTTAAGTGGCTTTGAACACTAAAGGTACAGCATGTAACTTTGTTTTCAAATATTTTTGTTGTAGAAATCTGTGGAGCGCAGCGTAGCAGGTCGTAGTAGAGCAAATTGGAGCAGGGAGAGGGAGTGTTGGCCGGAGCAGCGTGGATTGATTTGAAGTTTCATGCCAGTGCTACCTTAAGTTACGTAGCGTAGCTTTAAAATTCACTTAAAACACTTAAAATTCCAAAATGGCAAAATAAACAACTAACATGACAAGTCATAGTAACTGTCACATTCCTCCATGCACAGGCCGAGGTGGAGGAGTGGCAGCAATCTTCCACTCAAGCTTATTAATCCATCCCAGACCTAAACTTGGTTATAACTCTTTCAAAAGCATCACCTACCACACCCATACCGGAAAACACCAAAAACAGTTCTATTTGTTGTTGTATACCCATATCCCCACTGTTGCCAAGTGCTTGCTCGGGGTTGTGTTTTCTCTGTAATACCGTATGGTCCTCATCTTACTATGTAAAGTGGCTTGAGATGATTTTTGTTGTGATTTGGCACTATAATACAAATAAACCTGAATTGAATTGAATTGAATAATTCTGATGTAAATAAACACTTTAAACCCCACAAACCTCACAGAAGGTTGATCAGTCAATACAAACTCGTTATTGTGCAGTCAAACATTGTTTAGGCCATTGTAAATTCTATTTTTAAAGCCCTGAAGACCCATTTTCTTAATCAGCTTTTTATTGTGAGTGATAGAGTCTTACATGAACACACATTTTCTGATGAAGGAACAAAAATTTATGTTATCTTGCAAGAGGAGATTTTTTTGTATTTAGCATGCTCTATGAGCTTTATATCAACTAAGCAGGTCTCATGCTTTGGAAAAATGCAATGTCATGTATTTCTTAGCAACATTTAAATAGAAATGTGATGACAGTTGTGGGGATGTTTGTTTATGTCGCCAGACCACTGTCATTCAAATCAGATCAAACCACAACAGCACTGCCCCGACGAAGCAGCTTTGCTGAGTTTTTGAATTTACTTTTAATAAAAAACAACTAAGGATATTTATTTCAAGGCATTAATTTAGATTTTTGCTTAGTTAGTCATAAATATTTTATGTAGCAGCATACCATTTAAGATTTGAAGCCAAGTTTTCAGGAGCTTTAAATTATAGTGCACAAAACATCTAGGTTGGTTTTTTTTTGATTAAACAGTGCAGCATAAAAGTGAGTAATACTGGGGAGAATATTTTTCTCAGTGTAAACATCACACAGTGTCAATGAAAAGGTGATGTTGTACAGACACTCACCAGCCACTTTATTAGGTACACCTGTACAAGTTTCCTGCCCAGCTACGTACATGAGAGGGTCAGAATATCAGGAACACCTCTGAATCTAATGTAGTCCAGCACAGCACCACCTTTAACTATGAGCTCAAAAATAAACATATTATTGAATTTATACATTTACGTCAATTTCACCAAAAACTGAAACGTTTTGAGTTTCATAAACACAGATGTTAAGGTAGAAGTGATACACTGAATAGCACACAATTGTACAGGTGTACCTAATAAAATGGACAGTGAGTGTATATATGTGATACTGTTGGACAGTGTGATTTTTAATCATTTTAAAGCTACTTCAGGGAGGGCACAAGGGTAAAACTATATGGGTTAATGCTGCAGTTTTACTGCACATGTAATCGTTCCATAATATTTAGATTTCTATTCTAGTAGCTGGATTTCATTATTTCCTACACATGGTCATAAATTACATGAAAGTGTCAGCAGCTTAGTGCAGTTCACAGAGTAGCAGAACAGGCTGTGGTCCATTGACTGAGCGGAGGAGCAAGCTATCCCATACGAGTGAGTACCTTCTCTCCTCTGAGTGTGTGTATGCTTCTCTGTGTGTGTCAGGCTTGGATGGGCCTGCTGAGCTGAGTAGAGGTGACTCGGCTAAGTGTGTGTGTCTTATATCAGTGTGTCCTGTGTTCGCTTGCACTGTATGGGGCACTTTAGTCCATTCTGCACTGGCACTGGAAGGCACCATACACACACACACACACACACACACACACACACACACATACGGCACATGTGTATGCACAACTACACACACGTGCACAGAGTCAATGTTTTGATGTAAACTCAATTGGACAAGGGGTTGAGTCTTTCTTTCTCTACCCTCGTCTCTTTTTTCCTTCTTCTTTCATTGCTTCCCTCCCTGTGACACTTTTAACGGCACATCACGCAACCCTGTGCTCACACACATGCACACATACACATACACAGCATGTCGTGATCTCAGCCAGAGTTCTGCACCTTTGTCGGGGAGAACCACTTAAGCACACTCATGTACACACACATATTCACCACTTAAGCCGACTTCCTTTCACCATCTCGTGCCCTCCCCTCCTCTCTGTCTTGTCTGGTCTCGTGTGTGCGTGACTGTGGCTGGCTTTGGCGAGGGCGAATTAGCACGGCAACCCAGTTTAGTGCCAGAAGAGACAACACATCAGCGGCGGATATATTGAAGAGCTCTTTTTCTATTTTTTTTTCCCACTGCAATTCACTTTCTGCTGCGGCTGCAGTGATGTAATGGTAATTAAAATATGGGCTAAAAACATCACCCCCAGCTGAGGATCATCATAGCCAGCCAATGCCTTTTTACTTTTTTCACTTAAGAAATCCTAACTTTATAGGCTCAGATAACTAATGTCAGTGTGTTACATTTAAATCATCTGTAAAACATGAATAAAACATAAACAAAACCTGACTCAAGATGTTTTTTGTTTCCACCCTTTGCTTTCTTGTTGGACTGTGTTTTGCATGGTTTTGTTGATGCTAACTGCCTGAAACTAATTATAGAAAGTCTGTAAGTGGCCGTCTGAAGTGGACACACACACACACACACACACACACACACACACGCACACACACACACGCACACTCCCCTTCCTACGCTGTAAAACATATTTTGACAACGAGCTCTCAATGTGTCGAAGCGAGAGGGTGTTTACCACTGGCCACAGACACAATAGAGATGTGTGTGTGTTGGGGGGTTGGGAAGAGGAGGAAGAGGAGTGGGGAAAGCAAGCAAACTGGTGTTACGTGTCTTGTTTGGCTTGTTTAGCTGACAAACTGCTTTTAGCGTTTAATTATCCATTGCTCTGTGATTAATAGGTTTTAATTACTGTAACCCATAGCAACCTGAAATATGCACAGGGCTCCAAATGAGGTCAGTCTATAAAAACCCCATAAAATATCAAAAGAGACAAAAATAAATATAACGTTGGTAAAAAAAAAAAAAGAAAAAAAAAAAGGGGGGGTGAGAATCTTTGCTTCTGAAATGTTTCTTATTATTCTTCATGGACCGCTGTGTGGGAGAAGAAACTTGAGCTCAGACACAGCTATAGAATTTTCTCAGTATTTACCTACTTGAGAAAATTGTTAGATCTTAGAAAAGCTTGTGACTGGAGCTTGAACTTCTTCACTCTATTTATTTATTTCTATATGAGCCACAGCCAGAGCTTCAAACAGACCATTCGATTCACTAGAAAGGTCTGAACCTTTCCAAACTCATGTTTTGCCATGAAGGCTTTGTACATTCTTGAGACACTTCTGCTGCTGCTCAGAAGAAACTTTCACATAGTTAAATAAATGGGCAGCTCTGATACCTACATGGTCATTTTTCTCAATTAATCAAAATTCACCAATCAAGCCCAAATGTGCCAGTATTTTGCAGCGTCACTTATATTAAACCACTTTAACTCTGGTCTTTTGTTTCAGTTGTTCTAAACTAGACAAAAAAAAAAAACCCATAAATGTTTGCCTTTCACTTCTGGCCCTCCTTCCCTGGGGGCACATTGACTGGCACAAGCAACTCACTGACAGTTTTACTCTCAGACATTGCCCTGAGAATAGATGTCTCAGAGCAATGTTTATTTCAGGTGTAATGTGAAACTTTTATCAAGTGTAAACTACATATACTGTACATATGCAGAAATAACAGAATAATGCTTTAAAGGTGAATAAATCATTTTAATTGAAGGATGTGAAAGTTTTCTCCTTGAGTTGATTTAATTCCTGCAGCTATCTGAGGGCAGCAGGACACCCACAGTGTCTTGATAAATCTGTGTTTGAGAAGTGCTGCACCAGAGCACATTGCCATTATGCATGGCTGTCCACTCTGTTTACCTTCATTAAATCATGTGCAAATGACACCAGGCTGCTACATAATGACCCTGTATTCTGTTGTTTATGTGAGAGACATTGGATTAGCAGGCTAATTAATCCTGTGCGTCAGAGCCTTCATTACTTTTTAGTTTTCATGCCTTTCAGAAGTTTTGTGTTGTGATGTGACAATTTACAACATGGGATGAAGTACAAAATTGAAAACACATCAGATTGATATGATCATATCAATGTAAATGTGATTTACTGAACAACTGTCAGACTGCTGAAGTCTCATTGTATCCTCCGATTAACTTGTGTAGTTTTGGTTCCTTGTCACCAGTAGCTCTTTCAAAGTACATAAGGGTATGTTTCACAGATGTGTAGAATGTGAACCGATCCTTTAAAATAATTTTAGAACTGTAATCAGATGGTATCCCATGTAAGTAAGAGAAATAATAATAATAAAAACCTGCCCAAAAACAGTGAGCAAACAACAAACTGCTGTGTTTTATATTCCACTTTATCAGGTTTTAGTGCAGAGCCACTCACAATGATGGCATTCACTCACCTCTTGCTCTCTGTGGAGAATTTAAAGTTATTGTTGCCCTCCTCTTTTCCTCAACCTCTGTCTGTCACTTTCAGCTGTTCCCGTTAGAGGTCGCCACACAGAATGGTCACACTGACGATTCGCATGTTAAAATTTGGCACGTGTTTTATGCCGGATGCCCTTCCTGACACGACCCTGAATCAAACCCAGGCTACAGCGGCGAGAGCACTGAATCCTAGTCCTCTTTTCCTCTACCATCTTCTCCAAATGCACTGTTTTCCTCATTTCTATCTCTTATTTGCAGTATAATAATGAGTGTCTATTTTTGTTTTGATACAGGAATGTGAGAATTTGTGTTCAGCGAGGTTTAAGATCTGTCCACAGCTTTAGTTGACCATCATTACTCCCTAGTCGCTGCAACTCACTCACTTTTAATGAGACGTTGCCACTGTTTTAACTGACCGCATATGTACCACACTTTTTAAACGGCCTTGCATGATTTACATAGATCCCTTAGGAAATCATTTCCTACCTTCCCACAATCAGCAAGTGGATATAATAGATTGAATTGTGGTTTAGCTTTTGAATTCTGCCATCACAGAATGCTGTGGTTAGTCCTTTTTCCTTTCACACTTTGTTTGCACCAAAGGCACCAGAGTTCTTTTGAACTGCATAGAACAAGTTGGAAGTGACACCCTAAATTAACATACCTATGCAGGAGTCTCTGTGCTCTTCAAATCCAGCGGAGCACACACACCTCCCAATGGGCACCAGCCACTCTCCCTCAGCGCTGCAGTACATCTTGGGCGTGTCTCTTTCCTCAGCGTGGTCCACACACTGACCCCTGACCTCGACCAGAGAAGATGAGTCAGCCCCCGTCACCACATCGGTGAACACGGCCAGTTTACGGCTCACACCCACACAGCGTTTGTAGTACACCCGCACAGAGGTGAGGGCAATGCACGCACCAATATCCTGGAAGGCCAGGTAGAAGCCTCGCCTGCTCAGAGGGCCCACACTTCGCATCTGAGAGAACAGAGAAGCAGCTGTCACTTCATCTCACATATTTCAGGGGAGTGTTAATTTTTTTTTGACAATAATAACAAACATTCCCCATAATAGGATACACATAGTGGAGTGGCACAGTTGTGTCTCTCATTATGCAGCTGTGCAGTGTAATTTTGGTACTTGTTTTATAAAATTGTGCTTGTGCACAAGTGAAGGAAACTGGTGCTCTAATACAGTGGATCAACCGGGGGGGCAAAAACCCTAGAAGCTATCATTAAATAAATAAAAAGGGTCCTGAGGGAATCAAGAGGGCAGCAAAAATATTAAACCATTTCCAATACCAAAGTCTGTGAACTACTGTATGTAGTGCTGATTTGTGGATTTAGACCACTAAACAGTTTTTCATCATTTTTGAGTTCAGGATCTTTTAGGTGGGGCAAAGACTTTATAGAATTAACATTACTGCATTACACTGCTGCCTGCACATGAATAGTGAACATGACAGAGCAGGTCTGAACTGATCATAGGGACATGAGGGAGCTGACCAGCCACATACACACAGACACAGCAGACCATGCAGCTGCAGCATTGGACAGATTCCTGCAGCCACATCTAAACAGCTATTAGCTATAAGCCTAACAAGCTAGCTATGGTTAACATGGTGGATGGCAGACTGCAGGCAAAGTTGAAATGATCACTTCTCTGCAGGCTTATACTCATTTAGCAGGTGTTTTGATAAATTACTCTCACTGGCTTTTTACTCGTGAAGGTTTTATTGCACGTACAGTAATGAGCACAGGTGTTGTATACTTCACTACTATGTTTAACTTCACCCTGCCTCCATCTGTACGTTGTGTCTCAGCTGCTGTTTGCTCCATGTGTAGCGCTGCACTGCGCTCATTCAAACAGAAACACAGAGAGGAAAAGCCGCTCCATAAACACCAAAGTCATATTTTCCAATCCACTAATCTCACTCACTGGTCTCTTTGAGTACTGATTAAAAAAATAAAAAAGGTGAAAAAACAGACATCTGTGTATTGAAATTATCAAAGCTATGCAATTATAAGGCATGAGCCCACTGCAATTTTTAAAGACCTTTAATAATGATTTTTCTTTTGAAATACTGGATAAATTCCACTTTTCTGATAATATATCAAAAATGGCAGAACAGCTCACAACCTATAACAACAAAACTTTGCCCCATTTTGAAGGGCCAAAAGAAAAAACTGCGGAACCGCTGCCCTACTGCACTTGCCCTATGCATACATTTTTGTGTCATTTAATTTCATGTTTTTGTTCTTCACTGACTATTATGCTCAGCGCCAGTGGTGACCTTACAAAAGTACTATAAAACAAATGTAGACCTATACTACATATACATACAATATATTTACAATCATATTGCATATGAATTATTATATTTTTGAAGCCTCTGAGTAATTTATTAGATTTACTAGTCTAGGGTTTGTAAAGTGATGTCATTTTTTTACACTGAAAGCTCAAACA
>NW_018128171.1:382992-385904 GCF_001952655.1 Monopterus albus | reverse complement strand
CTGGGCAAAACAGTGTGAACACTGTTGTAATTTAATCTCTGGACTGGTGTTTGGTGTTGTGCTTTGGCAGCAGTCATTAATCACCTGCTCTGCTTCCAACAACAACCAGGGAACATGGATGATAATACATTTTTATGTGCTTGTTCTTCATTTCACATCACAGCTGACTGACGGGTTCACCTTATTTTAAAAGTTTGTTGTGGAAGTGTCAAAATATAAAAGGACATTTTTTGCAGGAATAAAGACACACTAACATCCAAGTGGTAGCAAATGAATGTAGGCACTAGTCCAATGGTTTGCTTGACTTTTTAACAACTTGTAATTACCATAGGTTGACATGTAACATGATTGTTTGTGTACCTACAGTAAATATATATACAGTTTTAAAAGTTGTTATTGATATCAATGGCATAAACGCTTATTATACTGAATTTCACTATAATAATCTTTTGAACTTGGCAAACTGGTAGATATTGTAAGTTTTCTATTACACTAAAGTCTGAGTTTACTGAGCCACTGTCATATATGTTTCTATCCAAATAAATAAATAAACTACAGCTGAACTCAGGTGTCTTGTGGACTGGTAATCTACCGTAGCCTATGCTGACTGAAGGCCTGGTGATGCACAGCTCTGTAAAATATTCAGTTCTAAAAGCTGACTGTGCTAACAGTTATAGCTGGTGAACTGCTAGTTGCTGAGCTAACTGTTAAGTCACTAGCTTGTTGAGTTAGTTCTAGTCACCGCTGTTCCCATGGCATTTCTGTTTTTCTTTCTGTTCTATTTACCCACCTGTACAACATTGTACACCATTTTATAGCTAATGAATTTATTAGCTTTGTTTGCTTGCAAACATGACAATAAGTTCACAAAGGTTTAGTCAAAAGATGTGTTGCCACCGTCGGCTCTTGTTTCATTATTGTCTGCAAACGGTTGCTCTTTAGTGGAGTCATGAAGAGTGAATGGAATGCAGCTACGCTATGATAGCTTGCTCTATTTTAGATGCTGCAGTTATTGGTTCCCTTAAAGGTCAGAACTGTCAAGTCAGCTTGCTATTGGTTAACACCATAAATTTTCAGGTAAATGTCCACCAAAGTTGAGCTCCAAATAAAGAATGTAATTGGACTTAGTTCATCCTGCTGGTGTGACCACTGAGCAGGCATTATAGTAGCCACAAGCAAAGTACTGTTGTAATTACATCGTAATGATACAGTAACTTTAACGATAGCATAAAGATTCAATTGGTGATACAATGTTTCTTACTCTTGACGGGATATATTTTCTATTTCTCTTAATACCAATGTACAGAAATCTATTTTTCCACACTAAAGCAACATTACTGCTGTTCAAATAGAAGCTTTTTTTACAAGCTGATGGACTGAATAGGCTTTTCACTGTCAAGCTGACTCACCAAGCTCCTGATACTTCAACACTGTGAGCTAATTAGACAGCTAATTATGATTTTTACAACCTTTCCAGGCTGAGGATGTTTTTGTTGCACATGCCTGAAATTAAACATATGTTGTGTAATTAGAATCAACAGTTGTCATTTACTGTAAATTACCTGTGTTTTTTTCCCACATCACTGTTTGCTAACATATTTCAGTTGTAGACACACACTGTATGGTTTCAGCCTCCTGGTGTCATGTTTTCTTAATAATAGTCAAGTGATTGAAAAATAAATAAATAAAAATCCAGTTTGTTATAAATTTCCTATAATGAATTGTTTTTAAATGACATGATGGTAATATTGGTTGATGGTTGGCTGAGGGAAAAACAAAATATGAATATCTAGAGGTCACCACAGCAAATCATCACATGGCTCGCATGGTGACATTTGGCATGTGTTTTCTGCCTGATGCCTTTCCTGACACAGCCCTGAATCAAACCTGGGCCACAGCAGTGAAAGCGCTGAATCCAGCAACTCGACCATCAGGGGGTGGTCGGTGAAATAAATAAAGTATATGTAAGTTTAGATAAGGTTAATGTCATCCTTAAAAATGTGTGAAATGACATGTAAATATAGGTTATTTGTCAAACATGATACTACATTTAAAAAGATACTAATTTAATAACGATATAAAATAACTGTTAATAATTAACAAAAATACTGCTAACAGACAAACATAGGTTTTTACTAGAAAAGCTGAGTAACCGAAGTAGGTAAGGGTTACCCTACAGTTACTGTATGTAATTGGGACATGGATACAAGTGCAGACATCTGCCACTGAAACCTTCTGTCTCCTGTCAGATGAGGCTGGGATTTTCAGCATTGATCAGATGCAAAAGAAAGTTTTGCAATTTCCGGGTTGCAAGCGAGAGCAGACATCTTTACTGCTCCTCTTGTCTGTTCTACGATTTTTCACATCTTCTACATTTTCAAGTCTTTGAACAAATTCTACAACTATTAAAATGCCTCCAAGAGGGAAAAGAGCTAATAAATCAGAAGCGAACGAGGATGTTGAAGCAGAAGAGGATTATATTTCAGCGGCGCAAGTAACAGAGACGTTGAGTCAGCAGAAGCAGATGTACACCGCACTGTTGAGCCAACAACAAGACAACTTCAAAGGTTTTGTGCAACTACTTATGCAGACAAATAACAAGAGGCTCGACGACATGACCAGAGAAATACAGGAGATAAAAACGAGTTTGCAGTTTACCCAGCGAGATGTGGATGTGATTAAAGCAGCCATGGGTGAACAGAAAATACAAACCAAGGAAACAAGGGATGATGTCTACAAAACTTGTGAGAGTCTAATAGCCATAACGGATAAAATGGAGCATTTGGAAGCACAGTCCAAGCAAAAAAACCTGATCTTCGAGGGAATCAAGGAGTCAGCTGGAGAAAGCTGGACGGAAGCAGAATGTAAGGTGAAGGAAATATTAAAGGAGAAACTGCAAATTCATCAAGAAA
>NW_018128171.1:381832-382219 GCF_001952655.1 Monopterus albus | reverse complement strand
TGTTGTAATAAGCTGTATTTATAGAGCACCTGGAGCCAGCATAGAAAAATTTAATGACTGGATGGAAGAAAATTACTTGACAATAAGTCATAAATTAATGTTCATATGTGGTGACTTTAATATAGATTTGTTAAATCCTAACAAGCACACAGGAACTGAGGAGTTTATTAACACTATATATAGATGCAGTTTATTTAATTTACCCAAAAATTACAAAACCAAGTAGAGTAACAACCCAGCATGCAACACTAATAGATAATATATTTACCAATGTTATTGACAGCAAAATGACAATTGGATTACTTATAAATTATATTAGTGATCATCTACCAGTATTTGTGGTTCATGAGGGCCAGTATAGAAAAGAGAGGCCAAAAACAAATTTTT